>NC_048572.1:57388414-57393414 GCF_013265735.2 Oncorhynchus mykiss
TTGTAATACAAGGTATAATGTACACACAGTGCTATTTAATATTATACCTCGCAATCACAGTCAAATGTGCGCAGTTGAATGCGCCTCAAGAGGCGCTCTATCACACAAGTGAAGTAAATGCCGTTTACCAATACTGCGGGTTTGTGTATCTATAGCTTATAGAATCAAGTTAGATAAATACAACACATAACTAGCTGTGCTCCAGTAATAGAGCATTCCCTCAGCTACAGGTAGTGACAGCCTGAGACAGTGTATCTGAGAAGAGCACTACCCCACTATAAGTATTCCAGTATGGATCAATGTGATGTAAATGTGTCTCCCTTCTCTCCGCAGCACAGTGCTGTAATAAATAGCATGATGAGATATGTGATAAAAAGCACCAGAATAAAAATTGTGTTGAATGATGCATGGGCCTCTGGCAAAAAAAAATGTGCAAATGAATTCCATGTACTTGACATTCATCTATGAGGAGATTGTCAGATCACAGGAATTGTGTGTGTGTGTGTGTGTGTGTGTGTGTGTGTGTGTGTGTGTGTGTGTGTGTGTGCGTGCGTGCGTGCATATGTTTGTGTGTCAGAGAGAGAGAGCGAGTGTGAGAGAGAGAGAGAGAGAGGGAGAGATAGGGTGAGAGAGAGAGAGAGAGAGAGAGAGAGAGAGAGAGTTTTGAGTTTTTATAAAACCTTTATTTTTTACTCAAATGTTAACATAAAATAATGACACACTGCCTTTTCAGAAATAAAACAACAAATGTAATTCCTAAACAAAAATAAATACATAACATATACATTCAACTTATTTCAGCAGCAAAAAATAATTTCCCCTCCTCTACAAAACAAAGCGCTCCTTCGTAGGCCCACTTCTCCTCAAATAATAGGAGATCTTTTACAGCTGAAAAGAACTCAAAATCTACTTTTATTCTTGCTTTCACTAAACCTTTAAAAACACATCTTACATCCTGCCCATATCCCGTTTCTATCTTATGTTTCCTACTCAGAAAAATTGACATCTTAGCTTGTCCCAAAACAAAATTTAACATTTGACATTTTCTTTTCTGTTGTTTACTATAATGAAACCCCAAAATAAAAACAGTGTTATTGAAAAACTCCCCTACAGCTTTAAACAAAGATTCCAGCATTTCGAATAGAGGTTTTATCCTCTCACACTCCATAAAACAGTGAAAAATGGTTTCTCTTATATTACAAAAAGGACATCCATCTCTAACATCTGAGTTAATAACAGATACAAAAGCATTAACTGCAATGATGCCATGTAAAACCCTCCATTGCATATCACCAGTACCCTTTTGTAACGGTGGTTTGTACAGTGCTCTCCATGCTGGCTTTACCTTGTCATCAATGCCCAATTTTACCCTCCATGGAGTATCTTTTCTATTTTTCAATTTATCTTTATTCAACACCTTGACACACCCTCTATACAATTCCTTCCCATTCACCTCATCCAAACCCACCTCCTCCAACCCTCTCAAATCCAGCAATAACGCCTTTCTTTCTGACTCTGGGATATTTGGTGTAATCCCTAGTTTTGGAAATGAGACGTCTTCATCTTGCACAATCTTCTTGTGGCTACTAAGCATACCCCATTCTTCCGCTGACAGAGCCTTCCTACAGCTCCCCAGCATTTGTCCGACAATCCTTTCCGACCTCATCCCCAAATGTTCTGCCATCCGTCTTCTATCCATTAAGGCGGGCCCAGCCATGGCCATTAACTGTCTTAAGGTGATGATTTTCCCCTTCACCAGAATCTTGGAGAAATGTGGAACAGCTGCAGTTGTACAGTCCAGTCTTGCACCATACACCAGAGGTTCCTCCAACAGCCAATGCACTGACTCCGCTGAAGTTCTTCTGGACACCTTCATTACGCTCCACACTCTGAGAAGGCCTCTGTAAAACGGAGGTACTCCCTCCCTAGAAATCTGGCTACTATCAACCAGAAATAAAGCCTTCTTTAAACCTAATCCTCCAACCCGCTGTAATATAAGACCTGCCACCCCTCTCCACACCACATTTTCCGGTCCATAAAGCAACCTTTGAATAAACTGAAACCGGAAAGCAGCAGCCCTACTAGCAAGATGTACAAGACCTTGTCCCCCCTCCTCTTTTGACAAATACAAAACACTTTGTGGAACCCAGTGATATTTATCCCAAAAGAAATCCACAATAATTGCCTGTATCTTAGCCAGAAGGCCAGATGGTGGTTCTAAAACTGACAACCGATGCCACAGTGCAGATGCAATCACATTGTTAACTATAATAGTACGCCCCCTATATGACATACGAGATAGTAACCAACGCCATCTCCTCATCCTCCCTTCCACCATTTCAACCACCCCACTCCAATTTTTTTCCATAGTCCCCTCATCTCCTAGGTACACTCCAAGATACTTAAAACCTCCCTTACACCATTCTAGCCCCCCTGGCAAAGCCATGATCCCCCCAGACCATTCTCCAATCTGTAAAGCACAACTCTTTTCCCAATTTACCTTTGCAGAGGATATTCCCCTAAAACGATCAACCATTAGACTCAAACTATCCACCTCCGCTTGATTTTTCACTAGCACAACTACATCATCAGCATAGGCTGAAAGACGAATAGGAGGAATATCCTCTGAAAGGCACACCCCTGCAATACGACTTCTAATGCTATTTAGTAGTGGCTCTATAGCAATAGCATATAACATCCCTGACATAGAACATCCCTGCCTAATACCTCTACACACTTTAAAAGGAGCACTCAAACCACCGTTAACTTTCAATACACTTTCAATGTCACCATATATCACCTTTATCATGGCAATAAAACCAGAGCTGAACCCAAACGCTTCAAACGTGTGCCATAAATATTGATGTTCAACTCGGTCAAATGCCTTTTCCTGATCAATTGAAATTAGACCAGCATCCAACCCAATAGCCCTAGAGACATCCAAAAAATCACGAATCAGAGAAATGTTATCCCCTATCTGCCTGCCAGGAACACAGTAGGACTGATCCGTATGTATGATTTGCCCCATCACCTCCCTCAGCCTGTTGGACAAAGCCTTTGACAATATTTTATAATCAGTACACAATAAAGCCACCGGCCTCCAGTTCTTCACCTCCCTCGGGTCACCCTTTTTAGGCAGTAGGGTGAGGACAGCCCTTCTGCAGCTTATTGGTAGTAACCCTCCGGTTAAACTATCATTAGCTACTTCTAACCAATCCTCTCCCAACATAGCCCAAAAAGACTTAAAAAAGTCAACGGGAAGCCCATCAATGCCTGGTGCCCTTCCATTTTCCATTCCTTTTAATGCAGTGTATAAATCCTGCAAAGACAATGGTTGCTCAAGCTCAACCTGAGCTTCTGCAGGCACCTTTGGGAGCCCATCAAAGAACTGCTGTGTCACTGTTTTGTCCTCTTTGTACTCACACTTGTAGAGCTCAGCATAGAACTCTACTGCCCTCTTTCTAATTTCACTAGGGCTAGTGAGCTCTTGTCCAACAGCTGATTTGAGACAATGAATAATTTTTCTTTGTCCATTCTTTTTCTCTAAACCAAAGAAAAATTTGGATGAGGCATCCATTTCAGATATGCCCTGAAATTTACTTCTCACCAATGCCCCCTGTGCTCTGATACCCAGCAGATCTGCCAATGCAGCTTTTCTCCTCTTGAGGGCCTGAGTATGGCCTCGATCTCCTGTGGTCTCAACCAACGTCATGAGTTCCACTATTTCAATCTCTAGGGCTTTCATTGATCTGGTGATATCCTTGGTGACATTCCTCGTGTATTGATTACAAAATTGTTGAATCTGGATTTTCCCTATATCCCACCATTGTTGAAGGGATACAAAACTGGCCTTTTGAGACCTCCACCTCTCCCAAAAAAAACTGAAACAATTCCTGAAGTGAGCATCACTCAATAAAGTTATATTAAAATGCCAGTATGCGCTTTTAGGTTTTACATCGTTAATGAACACCACCTCTGTTATTAAACAATGATCAGAAAATCCCACTGGAGTTATCACACTTGATTTACAGACCTGAGATTGATGCTCAAAAACATAAAACCTATCTAACCTGGCCATAGAGATGATGTTCTCTCTCACATGCGCCCAGGTGTACTGCCTTGTTCCTCCATGTTGACTCCTCCAAATATCACACAGTTCATTTGTTACAATAAGGCGTTTTAAAAACGTCCTTGAGGCTATATGAGGTTCTTGGTGATTTCTATCTAAATCACTAACTGTGCAGTTAAAATCCCCAGCAATAAACAAATAATCTTCTTTGTTACATTTCTCAATGGTATTTGATAATGTCTCTAAAAAACATACCCTCTCAACTGTCACCACTGGGGCATATACATTTATCAGACACATATTGATGTTTTCATACTTTGCTCTAACTTTTAATAACCTCCCCTCAACTACCTCTTCAACCTCATATGACAAAGGCAAAAACCCTTTTGAGAACAAGATAACCACACCCCCACTTTTTGAGTTTTTATGACTACACACCACTGTCCCCCCCCACTCCTGTTGCCACATAACTTCATTTTCCAAATTACTATGCGTTTCTTGTAGAAAAATTATGTCACTTCCCTTTCCCCTCATTAACTCATACACCATGGCTCTTTTTTTAACATCTCTTGCCCCATTTACGTTTAAAGAAGAGATCTTAAAACTGCTCATGGATAAGAAAAAAATACAGAGGAAGATACAGCCACCACATCTCTTTACAGAGTTAAAACTGCAACTGAACTCTTTCATTTTCTTTAGAATTTGCATCACTTATTACTCTCGTGACCACTTTCTTGAGTCTAGCAATTTCAGGGCTTTTCAAACCTCCCCCTGTAATTTTTGACATCAGAAACTTTGCTGATTCAATAAACAATTCACGTTCAGGGAAAAAATCAGTTACATTGTAATCCTGCATATATTTCTTCCCTTTTGTCAACTTCAGAAATTGACGTATCTTCTCAATCCCATACCTCCCTTCCACCCCATCTAT
>NC_048572.1:58063414-58130914 GCF_013265735.2 Oncorhynchus mykiss
GTGGGTCTGTGTAATCTGAGGGAAATACGTGTCTCTAATATGGTCATACATTTGGCAGGAGGTTAGGAAGTGCAGCTCAGTTTCCACCTAATTTTACGGGCAGTGTCCACATAGCCTGTCTTCTTTCTCAATAGCAAGGCCATGCTCACTGAGTCTGTACATACTGTAGTCACGGATTTCCTTAATTTTGGGTCAGTCATAGTGGCCAGGTATTCTGCCACTGTGAACCCTCTGTTTAGGGCCAAATAGCATTCTAGTTTGGTCAGGTTTTTTGTAAATTCTTTACAATATGTCAAGTAATTATCTTTTTGTTTTCTCATGATTTGGTTGGGTCTAATTGTGTTGCTGTCATGGGGCCCTGTGGGGTTACTTTGTGTTTGTCAACAGAGCCCCAGGACCAGCTTACTTAGGGGGCTCTTCTCCATGTTCATTTCTCTGTAGGTGATGGCTTTGTTATGGAAGGTTTGGGAATTGCTTCCTTTTAGGTGGTTGTAGAATTTAACGTCTCTTTTCTGGATTTTGATAATTAGCGGGTATCAGCCTAATTCTGCTCTGCATGCATTATTTGGTGTTTTACATTGTCATTTTTTTTGTGTGCTCTAGGGAAACAGTCTCTAGATGGAATTTGTATTTGTGGTCCTGGCCACCAGACCTTTTTTGTCTTACTGAGCTTTACTGTCAGGGCCCAGGTCTGACATAATCTGTGCAGAAGATCTAGGTGCTGTAGGCCCTCCAGGCCCTCCTTGGTTGGTGACAGAAGCACCAGATCATCAGCAAACAGTAGACATTTGACTTCAGATTCTAGTACGGTGAGGCCTGGTGCTGCAGACTGTTCTAGTGCCCTCGCCAATTCGTTGATATATATGTTGAAGTGGGGCTTAAGCTGCATCCCTGTTTCACCCCATAGCCCTGTGGAAAGAAATGTGTGTGTTTTTTGCCAATTTTAACCGCACACTTGTTGTTTGTGTACATGGATTTTATAATGTCGTATGTTTTCCCCCCAACACCACTTTCCATCAATTTGTATAGCAGACCCTCATGCCAAATTGAGTCGAAAGCTTTTTTTTGAAAACAACAAAGCATGTACGAGTCTGCGGTTAATGATAATCAGAGGATCTTCCCAAGGTTGTTGTTGACGCATATCCCCTGGTAGTTATTGGGGTCAAATTTGTCTCCACTTTTGTGAATTAGGGGAATCAGTCCTTGTGTCCAAATATTGGGGAACATGCCAGGATGATGTTAAAGGGTTTAAGTATAGCCAATTGGAATTTGTGGTCTGTATATTTTATTATTTAATTTAGGATACCATCAACCCCACAGGCCTTTTTGGGTTGGAGGGTTTGTATTTTGTCCTGTAGTTCATTTAATGTAATTGGACAATCCAGTGTGTTCTGGTCTTTAATAGTTGTTTCTAAGATTTGTATTTGATCATGTATATGTTTTTGCTTTTTGTTCTTTGTTATAGAGCCAAAAAGATTGGAGAAGTGGTTTACCCATACATCTCCATTTTGGATTGATAACTCTCTGTGTTGTTGTTTGTTTAGAGTATTCCAATTTTCCCAGAAGTGGTTGGATTTCTGTAATTCTGTATTGTTTTCGTGATTCACCATAGTGAAGGAGTAGGCTCAGGTTTTCTGGGTCTCTATGTTTTTGATTGGACAGGTTTCTCAATTTCTTTTAGGTTTTTGCATTCTTCATCAAACCATTTGTCGTTGTTGTTCATTTTCTTAGGTTGTCTGCTTGACATTTTTAGAATTGATAGGGAAGCTGAGAGGTCAAATATACAGTTTAGGTTTTCTACTGCCAAGTTTACACCTTCATTATTGCAGTGAAACCTTTTGTCCAGGAAATTGTCTAGAAGGGTTTGAATTTGTTTGTGCCTAATTGTTTTTTGGTAGATTTCTACACTAACTATAGCATTTCTTAATATTATTCAGTTCCTTTGCGTTTCTGTTCTGCTCACCGCCTGGGCAAATGTCCTGCTGTCATGTTGAGGTCTTTGCCGCAGAGGCAGGGGGGCATGTGAATGGCAGAAGGGGCATATGTCTGATATGGGGTGGCCTATATAGGGTGTTGCAAGGGTTTGCTTGGGGTGGTCTTAGCTGGTTGGGGTGTGGCTGGTGATGCTGTGATCTAGGTGTAGGTCCTCTTGGCATGGGTTCTCTTGGTATAGGTCTTTCAGGAGGGGGTCTTGCAGGTCTGGGAGGTTGTTTCCTTGGTCTGGGCGGGGTGTCTCGCTGGTCTGGGTGGGGTGTCTGTTGCTCCTGTGTGAGGTGCTTGGGCTACGGCTGAGGGTGACGTCCTTCAGGGTCCTGTCAAAAGTTGGGATTGCTGCCTTGTAGAGGTGGACCTGGCATAAAGGCTGTTCAAGTCCAGGGTAGAGTGGTGTGCCAGGTAGACATGAGGTTTTGAGGCACAGTCTCGCAAAATCCTTGCATTCACCTGCTGCGTGGTGGCAGGGTGAAAGTATTTTCGTGGTAGCAGGGTGGAGATAACCACTTGTGCGTTAAAGAAAGTGGAAGAAGCTTTTTCAATCACTCCCTTGAGTGCTGTTGCCACCCTTTCCTGCTGGGCCCTCAGGTCATTTGTGCCCGTGTGAATTATGATGTGGCTGGGGCACCTTAGTCTGTTCTCTGACAACAGCTCCAGGGCATGCCTGGTGTTTGGGCACCAGAGTTTAGCCACTTTGTGTTTGGGAAAAAGTTTATCCCCTTGAATGTATTTGCCATTTCATTCAATGAGGTGCACAATCTCAATCAGACAGCCGTCCCATCTCCACCTTCTGCCCTCCAGGTCTTGTGTGGGGGGTGTTGTTGTGCTGGTCTGTTTTGTGGGCTTGTTCTGTCTGGAATGTGTGGACTAGCTCTCTGAGCTCTACCATGTCTCTCTCCAGCCCTGTGAATGTATCCCTCTCAATGATGGAGGAGCAGTTGTGGACCTGGGTGTGTTCAGTGGTGGGTGGGTGGGTGGGTGGGGGGGGGGGGGGGGGGTGACAATCCTCGTCTGCAGGACAGTTTGAAGAGGTGTGATCAGACTCACTCAGGATGGGTGAGTCATCACAGAGAGATCTTTTCCTGCGGTGCTCTCTCTTTGATCCCGTAAAAGTCCTGCTGGAACAGCATGAGGAGGCCCTGCACCATTACTGTCCCAGACCTGTACACGTTGACAGAGATTGTTTCACTTTCCTCAATGTCTAGTATTCTGAGTTTCCACCCTGGGCAAATACCCTCTCTCTTGACATAGGGTTAGTGTGCTCTTATAGCACCGTGGGGATGGTCTGTTCCCGTCTTTGTAGCAGTCAGCAAATAGTGTCTATGGATTGTCCTTGAGGAGCTTTTTTTTGTACTTATTTCGTGCAGTGTTATTTTTAATATCCATGGGGTACTGTGTTGTAATGACCTCTGGACAGGGATAAGCCATTGGGGCTTCAAAGTCCTCTGCATTTGGGTTTTCACACATCTGACTTCACACTTCAGTGCTAATTGAAGGTGACGCCAGGTCTGTTCTGTCCTAGCAGCTTGGTCGCTTAGTATACTTATTTACTTTGCTTTATATAACAAAATGACCCAGAGATGAATGTATTTTACTTTTTGGCTTCAGAAGTAGCTTCAGACTGGATATTACTCACTCAGATGTGTGTTTCTTCTGCTGGTTTTGGTTTTTAGAAGCAATGCATTCTGGGGTGGCGAGAGGTCATTGCCATGGCAGCCCATGTTGGAGCCACGATGCTGTTGACATTTAAAGAGATTAAAGAAATTCTTCCTTGATTCTCCAAGTGTGTGTGAGAGAGAGAGAGAGAGAGAGAGAGAGAGAGAGAGAGAGAGAGAGAGAGAGAGAGGGAGAGGGAGGGGGAGATGTGCACGCTGCCCACAAAACGAGGTGGAAACTGAGCTGCATAAATACAACCCATATTTATGTTTATTTATTTTCCCTTTTGTACTTTAACTATTTACACATTGTTACAACACTGTATATAGACATAATATGACATTTGAAATGTCTTTATTCCTTTGGAACTGTTGTGAGTCTAATGTTTACTGTTCATTTGTATTGTTTATTTCACTTTTGTTTATTGTCTATTTCACTTGCTTTGGCAATGTAAACTAACGTTTCTCAAGCCAATAAAGCCCCTTTAAATTGAAATTGAATCGAGAGGGAAAGACTGAGAAAGAGAGAGAGAGATGCATAGAGCACGCAAGAGAGAGAGAGGGGGGATGACAGAGAGAGAGAGGGGGGATGACAGAGAGAGAGAGAGAGAGGGGGGGAAGACATAGAGAGAGAGAGAGAGAGAGAGAGGGAGGGAAGACAGAGAGAGAGAGGGGGGGGGAGAGAGAGAGAGAGAGAGAGAGAGAACAAGGGGCTGGGCTTCAGTGTTTACTCCAGATAAGAGCACAGGCAGGGTCACCCTGTTTAATCTGCCCAGTGGCAAACTGTTTAATCTGCCCATAGCCACTTTCCAGGATTCACTCAGCATGGATAAACACACATGCTTAGGCACGGACACACACACACACATTTACGCACGCACACACATAGAAACACATAGAAACACACACTCACCCACACACATATGGGAGGAGAGACACATGCGAACACACACAAATGAGGGTGCACACGCGCACACACACGCGCACACAAACACCACACACACACACACACAGACACAGAGACTTTTACAAGCCTGTCCATATCTGAGATGTGTAAGTAATTATCATAAGGCAACCTGTAGGGCTGTGTATGTTGCTAAGAGGATTGTACAGAGTGGTGCTGTGAATTGACAGTGTATGGAACCTCCAGACCTCCACATGACATTCTCCTATTAGAGCCCACTGAGTTGGCATCAGCTGGCATCCCAGGGGGCACTGTTTACACCCAGGGTACTGATACACACTCCGACATACTCCATGCAAGAGCACAGTATTACACTTGCACTTCCATTGGGGGTGGAGGTTGGACTGTAAGGTACTATGGGGTAAACACATGCGGAAAACACATGCACAGACAACCACACACACACACACACACACACACTATTACACACACTCTGTCATTCACATTCTCTTCACTTTCTCAGAGGAGCGTCCTCGGAGGCAAGCATTGAGCCTTCTAATCCTCTGACCCCACATAAAAAGGTCCATTAAATGCCTCGCCCATTCCAGCCCTCCTTTCTCTCTCTCTCTGAGGATCATCCCCCTCTCCCTTCTCTCTCTCTCTCTCTCTGAAGATAACCCCCCTCTCTCTCCCTTTCCTCTCCCCTCCACTCAGTAAATCCAGCTAATTTCTCTGGAAGCAGCTCTGAGAGGGTTCTGATTGCAGGCCACCAGCCCAGCTGTTTTTGGGTGGAGATGCATTCACACTGCTCTATATATCTCCCTATAGCAGCATTGCCATGCCAATGTGTCTCCATATTGCAGCATTACCAGCTGTTTTTGGGTGGAGATGAATTCACACTGCTCTATATATCTCCCTATAGCAGCATTACCATGTCAATGTGTCTCCCTATAGCAGCATTACCTTGTCAATGTGTCTCCCTATAGCAGAATTACCATGTCAATGTGTCTCCCTATAGCAGCATTACCATGTCAATGTGTCTCCCTATAGCAGCATTACCATGTCAATGTGTCTCCCTATAGCAGCATTACCGTGTCAATGTGTCTCCCTATAGCAGCATTACCGTGTCAATGTGTCTCCCTATTGCAGCAGTTCCATGTCATTGTGTCTCCCTATAGCAGCATTACCATGTCAATGTGTCTCCCTATAGCAACATTACTGTGTTTCATGTGTCTCCCTATAGCAGCATTACCATGTCGTTGTCTCTCCCCATAGCAGCATTACCATGTTTCATGTGCGTCCCTATAGCAGCATTACCCTGTCAATGTATCTCCCTATAGCAGCATTACATTGTCAATGTGTCTCCCTATAGCAGCATTACCATGTCAATGTGTCTCCCTATAGCAGCATTACCCTGTCAATGTATCTCCCTATAGCAGCATTACATTGTCAATGTGTCTCCCTATAGAAGCATTACCATGTCAATGTGTCTCCCTATAGCAGCATTACCATGTCATTGTGTCTCCCTATAGCAGCATTACCATGTCAATGTGTCTCCCCATAGCAGCATTACCATGCCAACATGTCTCCCTATAACAGCATTACCATGTCAATGTGTCTCCCTATAGGAGCATTACCATGTCAATGTGTCTCCCTATAGCAGCATTACCATGTTTCATGTATCTCCCTATAGCGGCATTACCATGTTTCATGTGTCTCCCTATAGCAGCATTACCATGTTTCATGTGTCTCCCTATAGCAGCATTACCATGTTTCATGTGTCTCCCTATAGCAGCATTACCATGTCAATGTGTCTCCCTATTGCAGCATTACCATGTCAACGTGTCTCCCTATAGCAGCATTACCATGCCATTGTGTCTCCCTATAGCAGCATTACCATGCCAATGTGTCTCCCTATAGCACCATTACCATGTCAATGTGTCTCCCTATAGCAGCATTACCATGTCAATGTGTCTCCCTATAGCAGCATTACCATGTCAATGTGTCTCCCTCCCTACCTGTCGTCAGTACACTTCATTGGGAAGTGGAACACACATACACACACATGCGTGTGTGAGCAAACGAACAAACGAACACACACACACACACACACACACAGTTTGGTGATTAGCGAGGTTGATGAAAGCAGTGCTTAGTGAGATGGACTGGGAAGAGAGGATGGGATAGGTCTGTGTATCGACTCCAAGGCTCTGACAAGAAAGGGAGAGGTCTGTTAGCTATATGAATGATTAATAGACTACTGGCCTGGTCTATTGTCTGTTGGGTCTCCTCAAAATTGGATCTACTGTCTATTGACTTATGGCTCATTCACTTCTTAGCTTCTAGGTCCACAATATATAGCACACATTTAAGTACAGAGAGCAAATATCTATTTATCAATCAGTCAGTTTATCAGGGTAACTAAACTGAAAGTTACATATAGCAGTTCTGATTGGAGTATGGTGCTTACAATACCACCATGGTTTTGGGTTGTATTTCTATACGGCAGACATACTGAATACTGCATATAGGCTAAACATTGTTAACCCTGCGGTAGGTCTGAACAAAACCCACCGTAAATGATCGTGTTGTTATTAAACATTATATGATAGCAAAGCCCAAATGCCTTGAGGCCCGAGATGTGACAAGTAGACTGTAACGTTAGTGGAGCTGGCAGCCAGTCGAAGGGAGGGACAGATTCTTTCCACTTGATGATTGAGCAAGCCTTTACAGTAGAACTAGTGCTTCTGAAACACTGCAGCCCCGTAGTGGATCATATGAGACATTCACTGGAACCCGGGAGTTCAAAGGTCTCAGAGAAATATCTGCATCTGTGATGTACTGTCCCAGTGGGTTGTTGGAGACACACAACAACAGACAATGTTTCGCTCTCCGTTTCTATCCACTGTCGACGTGTTGTGTGTTTTCAGAAACATCCGTGGGAGCATATTAGAGTCCTCCTTCTTTTCTTTCTGTTATTTGTCTGTTCCACCTGAACCAGTGGCATGCGCCAATATTTTATTTTATTTTCAGAAAGTTAATATTCTGTTGCTCAGAGCAGCAGCAGGTAGGCAGTGTGTATTGAAGCCAAAAGAGGCTTGTGTGGGTTTTGGGATCATGAATAGGCAAATAGCAGTGAGGGTGTCAGCACTCCATTTTAAAAATATATCCCGAATACACTTGTTTATGTCTGATTTTAGAATTGTTAAAAATCTCAGTTGTGTACTGAACAAAAATATAAATGCAACAATTTCAACGATTTTACTGAGTTACAGTTCATATAAGGAAATCAGTCAATTGAAATAATGAATTAGGCCCTAATCTATGGATTTCACATGACTGGACAGGGGCTCAGCCATGGGTGGGCCTGGGAGGGCATAGGTCCACCCAATTGGGAGCCAGGCCAGCCAATTAGGAATGAGTTTTTTCTCCACAAAAGGGCTTTATTACAGACATAAATACTCCTCAGTTTTATCAGCTGTACGGGTGACTGGTCTCAGAACATCCCGCAGGTGAAGAAGCCGGATGTGTAGGTCCTGGGGCTGGCGTGGTTACTGGTGAGGCCGGTTGGACATACTACATTCCTGCAGTCAGCATGCCGATTGCACGCTCCCTCAAATCTTGAGACATCTGTGTGAGAGAGAGAGAAGGGAATACCTAGTCAGTTGTGCAACTGAATGCATTTAACTGAAATGTGTCTTCCGCATTTAACCCAACCCCTCTGAAAAAGTGCCATTGTGTTGTGTGACAAAACATTTTAGAATGGCCTTTTAATGTCGTTCAGCACAAGGTGCACCTGTGTAATGATCATGCTGTTTAATCAGTTTCTTGATATGCCACACTTGTCAGGTGGATGGATTATCAACCAATTTGTTCCCAACATTTGAGAGAAATAAGGTTTTGTGCATCTGGAACATTTCTGGGATCTTTTATTTCAGCTCATGAAACATGGGACCAACACTTTACATGTTGCGTTTATATTTTTGTTCAGTATATAGGCAGTTTGCTCTAGTGTAAGTTGGAGAGAGGGATAGATACACACTAACACTCACCCAGCCAGGGTTCAAACCAAGGTCACCTGTGCAAGTCTTCAGGTGTCAGGCAAGCTTACTCATCATGCGAGCTAGCAACGTTCACACACACGAACTCAAGCCTCATTAAAAGGCGTAGAGATAAAAGCAGAGAGCCAGCTCCTCTTCATATTCCCAGCCTGGCACTAGGGTCTGAATAGAAGACACCCAGAGGGGTGACCATAAACCCCCTGTCCCTTCATCACCCCCCCAGTGACCGCCCGGCAGTATTCCATGTCAGGGGCCCCTTGGAATCCCGGCCTCAGGGAATACCATCTCTCTGTTTGAAGTCCGGCCTGAAATCTAGAGCCTGCTGCAGACAGCAGCAGAGAGCAGTGCATGTATTATTAACAGGGATACTTCGGGATTTTGACAAGGCCCTTTATCTGCTAGCAGATACCGATAGCATGCTAGCAGATACCCAGTCATTGTGCTAACGCCAGGCTCGCAAAACCAGCTCAAACCTCCTTCATACTGGACACAGAGACATACAAATGGTATCCACAAGTTCAATGCCAAAATCCCGAAGTATCCCTTTGGCTAAACCCCAATGTGGGCCTCATACTACCATGGCTACCTAAATCATCCACAGCTTCCTTCTATCCTCTGGGGTCCTATGTATCCAATGTCTCAGAGTAGCAGTGCAGATTTAGGATCAGTTTAGCCTTTTTAGATAACAATGAATAAGAACTTGGACAAGGGGGAACTTATCGCTTGATATACTGCACCCTGCTCCAAGTCTTTTTACTGTAGCAGTGTTAAATTGTCCCTGGTGGCCCCCTGGCCATATTCGAGTGTATTACATAGCATTAATCCACTGAGCCAACATTAAATCTAATTACACACACACCCACGCCCACACATGCATGGAAAATATGATTCTGTTGGCCGTCTCTCTTTGGTCAGGCTTCCACACACACACACACACACACACACACACACACACACACACACACACTTTTTTTTATATATATCATGGAGACAGTGGCGTCAGGGCAATAGAATCTGTCCCTGAGAAAATGGAGAGGATGTGAGAATAGATGAGGGAAGAGAGGAAGCCAGGGAAGGAAAGGACTTCTGCAGACTTTCTTAGGGATTATTATTGTCACTTTTTATCCTTCTGTCCTTCTACCCTTTCTTCCACTTGTTTCCTTGGCAGGCCAAACCGGGCCATTCCCTGCTCCTGCTGAGGAGGTGGTGCTGAAGTTATCAGGGCGGTCTTGTCATACACTCACACACACAGCCTGTAATAAAAGTCAGTATTCGATGTCCTTCCTTTTTTCAGGATGCTGGGAGGTGACTTGGAAACCGGCCACTAGGGGCAACAGTGAGTGCTGTTACCTTCAAGTAGGTTTAAGTTTTTCTAGTGCGTTGGGGACGGGGATGGCGGATGGACTAAGCATCTGCCTCTGTGTGTGTGTGTGTGTGTGTGTGTGTGTGTGTGTGTGTGTGTGTGTGTGTGTGTGTGTGTAATTAGATTTAATCCAGCGATAGAAAGTTGTTTTTTAGATTTTTGTTTTAAGCCTATCCCAAACCTTAACCCTAACCTTGAAAATTCGGATTTATTGCCTAAATTTAACCTTAAACACTTTGAAATTTGACGTTTGCAGCGACTTTGACAATTGGATGTTTGAAAAACATGGTTGAACGTGTAATTCTGATGTGAGACTGTGAGAGCTACAGTTGAAGTCGGAAGTTTACATACACCTTAGCCAAATACATTTAAACTCAATTTTTCACAAATCCTGACATTTAATCCTAGTAAGAATTCCCTGTCTTAGGTCAGTTAGGATCACCACTTTATTTTAAGACTGTGAAATGTCAGAATAATAGTAGAAATAATTATTTATTTAAGCTTTTCTTTCTTTCATCACATTCCCAGTGGGTCAGAAATGTACATACACTCAATTACTATTTGGTAGCATTGCCTTTAAATTGTTTAACTTGGGTCAACCATTTCGGGTAGCCTTCCACAAGCTTCCCACAATAAGTTGGGTGAGTTTTGGCCCATTCCTCCTGACAGAGCTGGTGTAACTGAGTCAGGTTTGTAGGCCTCCTTGCTCGCACATGCTTTTTCAGTTCTGCCCACAAATGTTCTATAGGATTGAGGTCAGGGCTTTATGATGGCCACTCCAATACCTTGACTTTGTTGTCCTTAAGCCATTTTGCCACAACTTTGGAAGTATGCTTGGGGTCATTGTCCATTTGGAAGACCCATTTGCGACCAAGCTTTAACGTCCTGACTGATGTCTTGAGATGTTGCTTCAATATATTCACATAATTTTTCATCCTTATGAAGCCATCTATTTTGTGAAGTGCACCAGTCCCTCCTGCAGCAAAGCACCCCCACAACATGATGCTGCCACCCCCGTGCTTCACGGTTGGGATGGTGCTCTTCGGCTTGCAAACCTCCCCCTTTTCCTCCAAACATAACGATGGTCATTATGGCCAAACAGTTCTATTTTTGTTTCATCAGACCAGAGGACATTTCTCTGAAAAGTATGATCTTTGTCCCTATGTGCATTTGCAAACCGTAGTCTGGCTTTTTTTATGGTGGTTTTGGAGCCGTGGCTTCTTCCTTGCTGAGCGGCCTTTCAGGTTATGTCGATATTGGACTCGTTTTACTGTGGATATAGATACTTTTGTACCTGTTTCCTCCAGCATCTGCACAAGGTCCTTCACTGTTGCTCTTGGATTGATTCACACTTTTCGCACCAAAGTACATTCATCTCTAGGAGACACAACACGTCTCCTTCCTGAGCTGTATGACGGCTGCGTGGTCCCATGGTGTTTATACTTGCGTACTATTGTCTGTACAGATGAACGTGGTACATTCAGGCGTTTGGAAATTGCTCCCAGGATGAACCAGACTTGTGGAGGTCTACCATTTTTTTTTCTGAGGTCTTGGCTGATTTCTTTTAATTTTCCCATGATGTCAAGTAAAGAGGCACTGAGTTTGAAGCTCGGCCTTGAAATACATCCACAGGTACACCTCCAGTTGACTCAAATTATGTCAATTAGCCTATCAGAAGCTTCTAAAGCCATGACATCATTTTCTGGAATTGTCGAAGCTGTTTAAAGGCACAGTCAACTTAGTGTATGTAAACTTCTGACCCACTGGAATTGTGATACAGTGAAATAATCTGTCTGTAAACAATTGTTGGAAAAAATATTTATGTCATGCACAAAGTAGATCTAAGCGACTTGCCAGAACTATAGTTTGTTAACAAGAAATTTGTGGAGTGGTTGAAAAATGAGTTCAATTGTCACCAACCGTAAGTATATGTAAACTTCCGACTTCAACTGTAGTTGTGCATACAAACACACACACACACACACACACACACACACACACACACACACACACACACACACACACACACTTTATGTGGGAAGTTCAGATCACTCACACACACCCTGTTGAAATACCAGTCATGACTTTAGGATTTCTGTAGAACTACAGCCTGACTCCCTGCTCTGCCATTGTCCCTGTGATGTGGGGTGGGAAACCCCTCCCTCTGCTGTTCTCTACCCTCACTGTGTGAAGTAGGGCCTGCTTTGCCCTGCTACCCGCTGAGCCTGGTCACAATATCAATATTCTCTGCCCGTTTCTCATAAAAAACTGGAATGTGTGTCTTTAGCCCCCTGCTGGGGTGCTTTAGAGTGCTTTAGAGTGATTTACACACACACATGCACGCACGCACGCACACACACACACACACACACACACACACACACACACACACACACACACACATCGAGTCAGCATCTTTCTCTGTCAGTCCCCTCCTCTCACCATGTAAACTCTTCTTAAGAAGGGGATTGGTAACTCCTGACAACGCCGTCTTCAGTCTGAATAGAATAAACACACACACACACACACACACACACACACACACACACACACACACACACATACATTTCTCCGGAGCTGCCTGTTCATCTCAGACTAAAGAATGTTTTTGAAGAAAAGAGAGATGGAGTGGGGTGGGGGGGGGGTGGGGAGTGGAGAGTGAATGAGAATACATTGCATATTTGTGAGGAGTTAGGGCTAAATTGAAAGCCCTTATGAGACTAAATACCTGATTTGTCCTCGGATGCCAGGGTATTTCTACTGGGGGGGGGGGGGGGGGGGGGGGGGTGAGGCAGACTGACATGTTTTTTGTTTCCACTCTTCTACCCTCTCTCACCCCCCTTTGGGCCCTTCTTTTCTGTTCTCCTCTCCTCCTTTTCTTCTCCTCTTCTCCTTATCTCTCTCTCTCCTCTCTTCCCACCATTCTCTTTCCCTCCTCTATGTGTTGGTCGTCATGGTAGCCATGGTGGAGTGCAGAGCAACAGGTCAGGCACCTTTTACGGCATATAAAAGTGATTATGTCCACTCTGCCATGTCATAGTCTGGCCCTAGACACATTCACTGGCTGTCAACGACTGGCACAATTATTAAGTATATTAGGTATGTCCTAGCCAAATGTAAAAGATGCATTATGATGCATTACAAGATCAAGACATTTTTCAACAAAAATTACAATCATTACAATAACCTTTCCCATTTGTATGACAATTAATCAACTCCACCAAATTCCATAATCGGCACAGCCCTAGCTGTCTCAATAGTCTAAAAGGGCTTCACATCCTTCAGCTTGTGAATCATATGGGATTAAATCTTCCCACTGGGCAAAAACTGATTGAATCAACGTTGTTTCTACGTCATCTCATAGATTTGCAAAAAGTCATCAGCGTAAGGGCTTTTAATCTTTTAACCTAAATCCAAAGACATTTGGTTGATTTCACATTGAATTCGCGTCAGTTGACAACTCAACCAAATGTAATTCAAAGCTAGATGTTGAACGTCTGTGCCCAGTGCGTTGGCTTGCAGATAGATAGACACAGCAGATAGACACAGCAGATCGCCACGTGTTAGTAGCGCGTTTAACATTTATGTAATATTCATTAAAACAGTTTGCGAACCAAGAGCCAATCCCACGGCCAATATCTAAAAAGTACGAACACATCATAACAAGTGAGTCACTGTGATCAGACAGATGAACACACCCACCCCTGCAGCTCTGACCGTGCTGTATCTCTTTCCATCTCACAACATCCTCATAACTGATTCACTCATAACACTCTGCTAACATTGCTTTGCCCTGTGCTCTACATGGCCTGCGTCCCAAATGAAACCCTATTCCCTGTATAGATCACTCCTTTTTATACCACAGCCCTATGGGCCCTGGTCAAGTACGCCACATCAGGAAAAGGGTGCCATTTGGGACGTAGTGATGGAGAAGGCTGCATACATAACAGCAAGGAACAGTAAACCGTGTCCACAGCCAACTTGAGTCAAGATCAGAACAACTGGAGCGTTGTCTGTTATGCCAAGAACAGGAGCAGTGAGAAACATGTTGGAACAGAACAGAGTAGAGCAGAACAGATCCCATGTTGTAGGTGCTGCTGACTCTTGGCATGAGATCTAAGGGCTAAAGCGAAGCATGCGGATCTCAGTCTCGCCCGTGTGGTATACACTTTGTTTCCAGGGTGGCCGGCGCACTATAGCTGCACCTTACAGCGTGACCAATCAGAAGAATGCATTTTTATGATTCCACTGAAGTCTGCTGGTGCGCTACTTAGGTGCACCTTGCGGCGTGGCCAATCGGGAGATTCATATTTGTGGTTTGTTACTTTTGAAGGTTGTCGTCGACGACATCAAACGGGAAGTAAGCGCTCCATTTCCTATCCCTCCTTCACAGTGGCGTCGAATCTAAAGAGCTTTAAAGATCCATCGCCGGGGTAGAAATTGTTCCCTGTCCTTTGGAATGTAGCACCACATTGCCCAGGGCTAGTTCTTGTTTTTCTCTTGAAATTGTCCTTGTCACGATACACATGAGATGGGACTGGAGTTTTTCCCAGTGAAATCTTGTGGTCAGGGAAAACTCCTCACCTTATAATGTCGGAAGAAGACTGGGGACTTGTAGTTGGCATCAAACTGGGCATCGTGGGCAGCAAACTGATGTCATGGGCATTAAATGTTACTTTCTAGTCCTTCCACAGTCCCTTTTTAGAACAGGCCACATAGGCAGAGGGAAGCCTGTCCCGTCAATAATACCATGTAAAAGACCCTATAAAATCATGTTATTGAAAGGCTTTATCTAGAATATTCCTCACACCCGTTTACAGTTTAGGTGGAATGAGAATATGGGCCTTGCCTCCACATAGCTGCTATATCACGATGAACTTTACTGCTCTTTTCAAACCACTGCTGCTCCATTGAGATTGGGACGGTAATAAACAACCATGCATCCCGACACAAACAAAAACACAACATTTTGGAATGCCGCCAGTTAACGAGTCGCCACCGTCGTTGTGAAGGCGGTTGCCACGGCGTTTAATTAATTTACTTGATTTTCTCATTAACTAAAGGGGTCTTTAAAGACGACTGGGCCAAACGGTGTTGTAACACACACGCGCACACACATTAGCAGGAATAGTGTTGTGTATAATGTCATCGGAAGTTGTAGGGATATTATAGGTCGACTTTGGGCAAAAATGTGAAAATAATGGCTTTAATAAACTGATCAATGCACCATCATGCCTGTTCATTTAATGCAAAAAAGATCCCAAAAATGTATGAATAAGATATTTGGCTACAGAAGTGCCATTTCTTACCGATATCTACAGCTCCCGTCCAAAAACAAATCCTGTGAAATTCCATCAACATTACTGGCTAGCTAAAGTGGCTAGCTTAGCTAACGAACTAGCTACGTCAGTCAAAGTAGTTGAGTGTCCATTTGATAAATGACCATGAAAAAACTTGACACCCACTACCCAATCTCAAAAGCTTCAACCCCAGCCGAGAACGTGACTACTGCAGTGCAGTTCATAATCACCAGTATACAGTCAAGGCTGGCCCTAGCTTTTTGGGGGCTTATGTCGCTTATTGGCTGGGCCGGCACTGCATACAGTACAGAGTACAGTACGTGTGACTTGCAGAGACCGAGGAAATACAGACAGACAAAGAAGCACCGCAGTGCCTATTATGAGTTATTATCCCTGTGGCCATGTGTGCACCTGATGCTACTCATGTTAGCCTAGCCAAGCACTTCTCACCCTGGCCTCAAAATAGGCAGGACAAAGGGACACAAGGGGACACAAATGCCACTGTCAACAGCATGCAACATGATCTGGTGCCATTACGCATTACCATAGAAACACATGTTACCCTTGCTTAACCTTATGGCTACTGCCTACTGCCTATACACATGTTACCCTTGCTTAACCTTATGGCTACTGCCTATAAAACAAGTTAACGCATGATCTGGGGACTATTGTGTGCAACTTTCACCTTTGCGGGAAAAGCTGTGAAGTGAGAAGTGAGGTTTACCGTAGATGTTACCTGATCTGATGGAAAGACCTCTATGAAGTATCTGTATAGTGTAGGGCTGTGTTGTTGTGGGTTCGGTGTATATAGGGTGTATAGGGGGCCCTGACCTTAGAGATCCTTTTAATTCTCTATTTGGTTAGGTCAGGGTGTGACTAGGGTGGGCAATCTATGTTTTCTATTTCTTTGTTGGCCGGGTATGGTTCCCAATCAGAGGCAGCTGTCTACCGTTGTCCCTGATTGGGGATCATACTTAGGCAGCCTTTTTTCCACCTGTAGTTTGTGGGATCTTGTTTTTGGTGCTGTGCTGTTTAGCCCTACTAGACGTTACGTGTCATTTTGTATTTGTTGTTTTTTCGGTGTTCATTTAATAAATGAAAATGTACGCCTACCACGCTGCACCTTGGTCCGATCCTTCCATCGACGAACGTCACAGTAGGACTTTTTCCTAACTATTTGACTTCACCAGGAAAACTCTGGGGCCTGAGGTATATCGTAAATAGGGCTCCTATCTCCCAGACAGTAATTGTTGGGCCATTACTACAGCGGAAACGACTTGTTTCTAACCCAAACAGTTCAAATGATCTGACCCATATTACCGGCACAATGTTTTTGTCTTCCTCTAGTGATTCGACAGGACCGCATTTTGCCTTTATTAACCATGTCATGGACCATTCTAAAACTACTCACGGGCCGTTTATCATTTATTGACACTTTGTCGCGTTACCCCATTTGGCTAGCTAGCTAACAACCTGGTCACTCTACCAGTATATCCAAACAACAGAAAGAAAGCTACTTTTGAA
Organism: Oncorhynchus mykiss; assembly: GCF_013265735.2. Lineage (NCBI taxonomy): Eukaryota > Metazoa > Chordata > Actinopteri > Salmoniformes > Salmonidae > Oncorhynchus > Oncorhynchus mykiss. The sequence continues at coordinate 58,080,214 of NC_048572.1, forward strand.
GCACATGTTGTCCCATATAAACTAATATATAACACCTTAAAGACATCAGAACTCATAGTCCTTAAGAACTCCTCAAATCTCCCCTCTCCCCTGTCTCCTTCTCTCTCTGTCTCTCCCCTCTCCCTCTCGCTCTCTCTCTCTTTCTCTCTCTCTATTGTATTGTTATCTAGTACAGAGGGAGAATAATAAGAACTTGCATTAAGTAGCTTCTTGTCTCCTGATGACTTTGAAACCTATGTCTGAAGAGAGGGAGTGAGAGAAAGACAAGGAGAGGTGCTGGTGAATTCCTAATGAAAAGCTAATATTTGCCCTATTTATCCGTTATTTTACCAGGTAAGTTGACTGAGAACACATTCTCATTTGCAGCAACGACCTGGGGAATAGTTACAGGGGAGAGGAGGGGATTAATGTGCCAATTGTAAACTAGGGATTATTAAGTGACCATGATGGTTTGAGGGCCAGATTGGAAATTTAGCCAGGACACAGGGGTTAACACCCCTACGATAAGTGCCATGGGATCTTTAATGACCTCAGAGAGTTAGGACACCCGTTTAACGTCCCACCCGAAAGATGGCACCCTACACAGGGCAGTGTCCCCAATCACTGCCCTGGATATTGGGATTTTTTTTTTTAGACCAGAGGAAAGAGTGGCCCTCCAAACTGAAAGAGTGGCCCTCCTACTGGCCCTCCAAACACCACTTCCAGCAGCATCTGGTCTCCCATCCAGGAACTGACCAGGACCAACCCTGCTTAGCTTCAGAAGCAAGCCAGTAGTGGTATGCAGGGTGGTATGCTGCTGGTGAAGAATGAAACAGACTTAGATGAGGGGCAGCACTGTCATCTCTATGCTTATGGATTCTCTGTGTTTAGTCAAGTGTGGCTTTTCATTCCATTCTGGCCTCTTTCCTTTTATATTTGACATTGCCTTGTCTTGAGCAATGTACAATGTCTCAAAAAAGAAGATTAGGCTACTGTCATTACATAAAGATACAGAACTGTCATATGAAGCCTTAGAGTTTGTGTGAAACCATGTATAAATTAGGAAATGGTCAGAGACTAAAATTCCTTTTGAAATACTATGTGCTTTCTTGAGTTTTTGAAGTGGTCTGACAACAGTGGCCATTTTTCTAAATGTCACAATCTACCAAGATGTCACCTCCAGTGTCAAAGATGTTGAGTGACCGACAGGTCCCTAGTGTCATTGTGTCAAGGACGAGTGTCTCTACCACTTTGTGTCACTCCACTGTCCACTCCAACCTTCATCTATGTGACCGGTCCAACTGTTACCAAGGTCACCTGCGTCTATGGACTGATGCTCTCAGCTCACATAAGTGTGTGCGTGTGTGTGTGTGTGTGTGTGTGCGTGCGTGTGTGTGTGCGTACGTGCGTGCGTGCCTGCGTGTGTGGTGTGTGTGTGTGCGTGCGTGCGTGTGTGTGTGTGTGTGTGTGTGTGCATACAGTACATACTTTCTATTTATTTTATTTTATTTAACCTTTATTTAACTAGGCAAGTCAGTTCTTATTTATAATGACGTCCTACCAAAAGACAAAAGGCCTCCTGCTGGGTTGGGGGCCGGGAAGAAAATATATATATATATATATATATATATATATATATATATAAATAAATTCAATTAAAATATTGTACAAAACACACATCACGTCAAGAGAGATAACACAACACTACATAAAGAGAGACCTGAGACAACAACATAGCACGGCAGCAACGCATGACATCGCAGCACGGTAGCAACACAACATGGCAGCAACACAACATGGTAGCAGCACAAAACAGCAGAGGTGGGACCAAGTAATTGTTTTACAAGTCACAAGTAAGTCTCAAGTCTTAGCCTTCAAGTCCCAAGTCAAGTCTCAAGTCAAGACAGGCAAGTCCAAGTCAAGTCTCAAGTCAAGACCGCCAAGTGTCAAGCTCTTCACCAAATGTAATACCATTTCATATTTCAGTATCAGTATCAAATTTATTGATATAGCCCTTCATACATCAGCTGATATTTGCTCTTCACCAAATGTAATACCATTTCTTATTTCAGTATCAGTATCAAATTTATTGATATAGCCCTTCATACATCAGCTGATATCTCAAAATGCTGTATAGAAACCCAGCCTAAAACCCCAAACAGCAAGCAATGCAGGTGTTGAAGCACGTTGGCTAGGAAAAACTCCCTAGAAAGGAACCAGGCTATGAGGGGTGGTCCTCTTCTGGCTGTGCCGGGTGGAGATTATAACAGAACATGGCCAAGATGTTCCAATGTTCATAAATGACCAGCATGGTCAAATAATAGGTCTGGGGCAGGTAGCACGTCCGGTGAACAGGTCAGGATTCCATAGACGTAGGCAGAACAGTTGAAACTGGAGCAGCAGCACGGCCAGGTGGACTGAGGACAGCAAGGAGTCATCATGCCAGGTAGTCCTGAGGCTATATTTAACAAGAGTAATGGTATATTAAATGTACGCAAATCATGAATGCCTTCAAAACTATATATATTTATTCCTTTCCAAATAAACTTTATATTTCCATGGAAATACATGGGTAGCCATGAGAAAGACACATCAATATGACAACAAAAACTAAATATGCTAGTGCTCTCTCTCTCTCTCTCTCTCTCTCTCTCTCTCTCTTTCTTTCTCTCTCTCTCTCTCTCTCTCTCTCTCTCTCTCTCTTTCTCCCTTTCTCTCTCTCTCTCTTTCTCTCTCTCTCTCTCTTTCTCTCTCTCTCTCTCTCTTTCTCTCTCTCTCTCTCTCTTTCTCTCTCTCTCTCTCTCTCTCTCTCTCTCTCTCTCTCTCTCTCTCTCTCTCTCTATCTCTCTCTCTTTCTCTCTCTCTCTTTCTTCTGCCTCTTACAGTATGCTGCAAACAGCCCTTCTTCTTGTCCAAGTCTATGGTCCTCTCACTCTTCCTCATCAACAAGAGGCACAGCTTGCTCAGTCCCTGCAGCATCTTGCAGAATCACTTCTGGCAAAACATGTGAAAGCAGAAACAAAAAGGCTGGTATTAGAGTATTGGTGATGCAGTGGGTTAAACTGAACAAGTTTTATTGTATTGTTCAATTATGAGAAAAATGTTACATTAAACTCAATAATATTGACCTTTCACTCTTTGTGCCACCTCCTCCTTGACCAGCACATGTTGCTCCACCCACATCAGAGAAAAAGCCGGATCCAAGGCAGCTGCTTTGAGGTAGACTGGATCTGAAAAGGGGGCAGTGATTCCATCTTGTGTTCTGGCCATTTTCACATTGATGAAGATTCCAAGAAATGCCTGGAGACTTCTGACCAGGCCGCTCAGGAAATGGACTTGAGGCTTCCACTGCTCCAGGTGGTGATTCAGGGACAGGACTGAGGGAACAACAGAACTGATTGTGACGATCTTCTCCCCCTGTGTCATATCTGTTGCTTCTTTAAATGGCCTCAGGATGTCCACCAACTCCCGTACTGTGAACAACAACTCCTTGTGCCCAGCCTTTTCTAGAACATGACTGAGCTTTAGACGGTCACATTAGATAACTGCCTTCACTTGTCTCAGTGTTGAGTTCCATCTTGTGTTGACAGCGGCAAGGATGCCTCTTTCCCCAAATTCAGCCTCAAACACCTCTTTGAATGTTGTGCTTGTATGCAGCAGTGAGCTGATTTTTGATAACTTTGAAAGAGAAGTAGTCATCACTTTTGTTTCTTTCAAGCCATCTCCCACTACCAGATGGAGAGTGTGGGCAAAACACTGCAAGCACCGTTTTTTTTTGCAATAGCAGCATCCACTGTTTGCTGGTCTTCCAGGGTTAGGTCATTCCAGAGCTCTGGGTCATCAAGGTGATCTTCATCTCCTTGTTCAACGGGGAAGCACACCGTGAATGCTTTTCTCATGTTGGCAGCATTGTCACTAATGATATTGTACAATTCATCTTTGATGCTGTACTCACCACATATGGCCTCAAATTGCTCACAGATTCTTTCGGCCGTGTGTGGGCCTTTGAAGCGGTCTCAGGCCAAGAGATTGGACTTGAGGTGTATCCTCTCTCCATCTTTCTCCGTACAGTGCACAGTGACACCAAGGAACCCCCTCATCTTTCGGTCGGACCAAATGTCCACTGCGACTGAAACATGGCCTGTGTTGCTCAACTGAATTTTCAGTTTTGAACGTCTCTCTGTAGCGATGTTCTCTACTTTTGATGTCAATGTTCTACGACACACTGGGCTGTACTTACTGTCAACCAATGACAGAAAGGGACGAAAACTCTTGTTTTCCACAATAGACAGAGGCAAGTTGCAGTCGATAACCAGGTCGGACAGTATTGCATTGTTGATAGCTTTCTGCTGTGGATGATTCATGCTGTACTGCCCTACACGGGTCTCCATGAACTGTGAGATTGGAGACTGTTGTGGTTCACTTGTGACACTTTTGTTCATCTGTTATTGTTCAAATCTGTAAGCATATAAAAAGATAATTGAGCGGGGCTGTAGCACAATCTTGCCTGGTCTCAATCTTGGGTGCAATGATCACGTTCCCGCGCTGACTGACTGTGTGGAGGCTCATTGATTTAACATTATGTTAGCCTACATGCTACACTAGCAAAGTTATATATAGCTGTCGGCTATATTAGCCACGACTTACCATTCTTTGTGCAGCTTCAAATGTCAAACAAAGTTGGAAGTTGTTGCGCCTCCATCTGTAATTTTCTTCCCGCATGTTTTGCAAGTTTGTACATCCGAAAATAATAATTTGGGGTATCATCTTTCCAATGGCTCAATTTGAATTCACCCGCCGACGTTCCTCTGCACTGCCACGCGCCACTTTGTCTCCGCTGGCACAGTGTGATTGGCTGCTGTCCGATTCAAACTGTAATCCGTTAAATGAAGAGTTTAATAGTATCATTTTTATTATTTGGGCTTGTGGAGGGTATCAAGTCAGGTCGAGTCATAAGGCTCAAGTCCAAGTCAAATCACGAGTCATTGGTGTTAAAGTCAAAGTCGAGTTGCAAGTCATCATATTTGTGACTCGAGTCTGACTCGAGTCCAAGTCACGTGACTTGAGTCCACACCTCTGCAAAAAGGGTACAAACATAATTGGGCACAGACAACAGCACAAAACGTAAGAAGGTAGAGTCAACGATACATCACGCAACGCAGCCACAACTGTCAGTACGAGTGTCCATGATTGAGTCTTTGAATGAAGAGATTGAGATAAAACTGTCCAGTTTGAGTGTTTGTTGCAGCTCATTCTAGTCGCTAGCTGCAGCGAACTGAGAAGAGGAGTGACCCAGGGATGTGTGTGCTTTGGGGACCTTTAACAGAATGTGACTGGCAGAACGGGTGTTGTATGTGGAGGATGAGGGCTGCAGTAGATATCGCAGATAGGGAGGAGTGAGGTCTAAGAGGGTTTTATAAATAAGCATACTCTAGCACACATACAAACCCCTACATTGTTCACGTTACCTTTCTACTCCAAAGTCTATTTTTTAAGTTGTGACGTTGTGTCAGGAGATCCTTATCTCAGACATGTTCTGATGAAACAAAAAAGACCTTGAACAGTACAGAAATAACATTCCTGGAATGGCCAGGGGGGCATCCAATTAGACCACCCCATGCTGAGAGGGAAGAAGGGAATATCCAATCAAAATGCAGATTGGATGGGCAGTGTCTCTAATCATCGTGGCTAGTCTTTCATGTTGCAACTCAGTACAGGAGAGGCTTTTGCAGCGGTGTGAAGTAGTTATAGCTGGTCAAGGTGAAAGAAGATGGTAAGAGAGAAAGGGAAGTGGTGAAGGATGTGTGCCAAATGGCCCCCTATTCCCTATGTAGTGCAATTTGACCATGAAGGCCTGATTTACACAGTCTCATCTAAACAGTTGATGTTGAGATGTGTCTGTCACTTGAACTCTGTGAAGCATTTATTTGGGCTGCAATCTGAGGCTGGTAACTCTAATGAACTTATCCTCTGCAGCAGAGGCAACTCTGTGTCTTCCTTTCCTGTGGCGGTCCTCATGAAAGCTAGTTTCATCATAGTTTTTGCGACTGCACTCAAAATTCTCGAAATTTTCCCAGATTGACTGACCTTCATGTCTTAAAGTAATGATGGACTGTCTTTTCTCTTTGCTTATTTGAGCTGTTCTTGCCATAATATGGACTTGGTCTTTTACCAACTAGGGCTATCTTCTGTATACCCCCTCAAAATGTGTTTAGTTAAGGCACACCTGTTAGTTGAAGTGCATTGCATGAAGCTGGTTGAGAGAATGCCAAGAGTGTGCAATGCTGTCATGAGGGCAAAGGGTCGCTACTTTGAAGAATCTCAAATATAACATATATTTTGATTTGTTTAACACTTTTTTTGTGTTATTTCATGTCTTCACTATTATTGTCCAATGTAGAAAATAGTCCAAACGAAGGTAAAAGCCCTTGAATGAGTAGGTGGGTCCAGACTTTTGACTGGTAATGTATGTATAATTATTTAACTACAGGTACCGTAGATGTGAGCGAAAATAGCTGTAAGTAGCAGTAAAAGTATTGTTGTCCGTTAGTTTACTCCAATCAGGGTGGGGATGGTATGGTAGGGGGAAAGTATAGAGAAGAGAAAAAAAGGGGGATTGGAAATGATGCAAAGAATTAAATTGATTTAACCTACAATCTTTCTGCAATATTTAAGCTGATCTCCCACCAAAAAAAAGCCATTAAAAGATTTCTAAGAGAATTCTAATAAATTCTAATAAAGTTTTACAGAGCTTGGCTTCAGTAACAGAAAGTCCCTAATTATCTCAGCCTGTTCTTCATTATCCTCCATTTAGAGAACATTCAGTCTTCCTTTCTATTATTACCAGCCCCCATCCCCCAGTACGTCAATCGTTTCTCGTCACCTCGCGGGCACTTGTTGTCATTTGTCGTGATTGATGTGTCAGCGAGGCTACAGGGAAATGAACCATAGGGCCACACACACACACACATGCACGCACGCACGCACGCACGCACACACACACACACACACACACACACACACACACACACACACACAGAGTCGATTTAAAGATCACACAGTGCTCTCCATAAAGACCCTTGGGTCCTCTGGAGCAGAAGGCTGTCGCTGGCAGCGCCCCGACCCACCGACGCTGTCACACGGTGGGGTGTGAAGGGATACGCCGTTGGGGCGGCAGGAACCACAGCTAATATGCCATCGTGCTAACGCTACTGACTGCTTTGCTCCCAATGTGTTATGATGTGGCTAAGAGGGATCCATTGGAAGATAGACAGAGGAATAGAGTATCTTTGGGTGTAGATGGCTGACACAACCTTTAAGAACTGTTTGAGATTCCAGTCTGATTCTGCTATTGACAAAGAATAATTATCAAACACTTGAGTTGAACCCTATTTCAATGATTGTCTGCTTGGTTGTGTTGATAAGCATCTGATAGGGGACGGTTTGAATAAAGGGATCGAGTGAGAGAAAAGTAGAGAGGCTATGCAGTGGTATTATCTGTATCCGGCATTCAGGTACGCCATAATCGCAGCAATTCATCCATTGGCTCACCGTTGAGAGTGTTTATTCCTGTCTTATAACACAATGCTTTGTCTGTCCACCAGGAGATTCAGGACATGCTGCCAGGGCTGGGCCAGAGCGAGTCCTGGGGGGAGCTGGGTAGTGGCGACACAGAGGATGGCAGCGGAGACTGTGACGATGAAGACGGGTGTCAAGGGTCTGGAACGGGGACGGTCAGGAGCTGTGAGTCGCACATGTACACACACACACACACACACACACACACACACAAACACACACACACCATCGGAGGTGTGGGTTCAGATGTCACAGCAAGGCCGTTTCCTGGACCATATTCCTCCAATACAAACTGCAAGACTATGGTGTATTGCAAAGTGGAGGTCTCTGTTACAGCTTTGTTTTCACAGACTGCCAAACTATTTACTCTGCACCTTGACCTCTACAGCTATGTTTACAAGTGAACAACCCACTGTAATAACCCTCATAACATCAGTGTAGAGGGAGGGAGGGAGGGAGGGAGGGAGGGAGGGAGGGAGGGAGGGAGGGAGGGAGGGAGGGAGGGAGATGATCTGGTTATTCCCAGCCTACAGCTGCACCTAGATCTTCTGCATAGATTCTGTCAGACCTGGGCCCTGACAGTAAATCTCAGTATGACAAAAATAACGGTGTTCCAAAAAAGGTTCAGTTACCAGGACCAAAAATACAAATTCCATCTAGACACTTTTGCCCTAGAGCACACAAAAAAACTATACATACCTCGGCCTAAACTTCAATGCCACAGGTAACTTTCACAATGCTGTGAACGATCTGAGAGACAAGGCAAGAAGGGCATTCTACGCCATCAAACAATACAGGGTAAAAATACTTGAATCAGTTATAGAACCCATTGCCCTTCATGGGTGTGAGGTCTGGGGTCCGCTCACCAATCAAAAATTCACAAAATGGGACAAACACCAAATTGAGACTCTGCATGCCGAATTCTACAAAAAATATCCTCCGTGTACAACGCAGAACACCAAATAATGCACGCAGAGCAGAATTAGGCCGATACCCACTAATGATCAGAATCCACTCTGACTGACTGAAAATTAAGGAAAGCTTTGACTATGTACAGACTCAGTGAACATAACCTTGCTATTGAGAGAGGACGCCATAGGCAGACTTGGCTCTCAAGAGAAGACAGGCTATATGCTCACTGCCCACAAAATGAGGTGGAAACTGAGCTGCGCTTCCTAACCTGCCAAATGTATGAGCATATTAGAGACATGTATTACCCTCCAATTACACAGCAGCAATATTTGTAACTTGTTACTACAACAAAAGGTCAACCAGTGAAGAACAAACACCATTGTAAATACAACCCATATTTATGTTGATTTATTTTCCTTTTTGTACTTAAACTATTTGGACATTGTTACAACACTGCATATAGACATAATATGACATTTGAAATGTCTTTATTTCTTTGGAACTTTTGTTTGCCAAAACGTTGTATTGTTTATTTCACCTTGCTTGGGCATCCTATCTTTGGGAAACATCTGAGAACGAGCATAGTCCATCTGCTTCACTGGCCAACCATGTCCTGTTCATGCCCTGTTTCTCTCTCTCTCCCTCTTTCTCTCAGTCAGTGCCAACACATGGCCACAGCTGCTACGGAGCTTAACTCTAAATCCTCCAACCTGTGGAAGGCAAAGAAACAAAGTGTTCTCAAACAATCCTCCCTCTGTCCCTCACTGATACGATTTATAGTCTCCCTGATACACACACACACACACACACACACACACACACACACACACACACACACACACACACAAACAGAGCCTTGGGCAGGCCTGGGGAGGATTGCGAAGGGATTATTGAGAAGACAGAAAACCTGATGACTTTGATTTTCTCATTTGCTACCTAATCATCCAACTGACTCCTCCTCACCCCTCCACCCTCCTCACACCTCCACCCTCCTCACCCCTCCACCCTCCGCACACCTCCACCCACCTCTATTATACAGTGTGCTGGACTGTCCAGTCAACTATTATAGAGGTGTGGAGATATTTGATTTGTGGCACAGGAGAGAATGTGTTGTTATGGGGTGGAGGTCAGGACTCTTCCTCTTTTCATCTCTCTCTCTCTCTCTCTCTCTCTCTCTCTCTCTCTCTCTCTCTCTCTCTCTCTCTCTCTCTCTCTCTCTCTCCTCTCCCTCTCTCTCTCTCTCTCTCTCTCTCTCTCTCTCTCTCTCTCTCCATCTCTCTCTCCTCTCTCCCTCTCTCCCTCTCTCCCTCTCTCTCTCTCTCTCTCTCTCTCTCTCTCTCTCTCTCTCTCTCTCTCCTCTCTCTATCTCTATCTCAGAATACATCTGCTTTGACCTCGATGGTCTCTTTCCCTGCTTAGTGGTTGCTATGTAGGGTGTGTTCTTGTGTGTGCGTATGTGCATGCTCTTTGTTCGTGTGTGTGTGTGTGTGGCAGTATATTGATGTATATTGGTGAGTTCACAAGGCCACTGGACCTGCCTCTAGGGTGCTGTTAATTTACAGGGATGACCTCTGACCCAGGAACTATTAATTAATTTACAGATTTATTCCAGTCACACGCCGACATACACACAAAAAAAAAATGAAAAGTTGAAATGTCTGTGGCAGTGTCTTTGGCAGTGTTTCCCCAACACCTTCCATTGGGACCCCAAGGGGTGCACGTTTTGTTGTTTGCCCTAACACTACACAGCTAGCCAACTAATAACCAACAAATCATCAAGCTTTGATTATTTGAATCAGCTGTGTAATGCTAGGGCAAAAACCAAAAACGTGCACCCCTTGGGGTCCTGAAGACCGAATTTGGGAAAGACTGATCTATTCACGGATGTGAATACTTATGTAAATGAGATATTTCTGTATTTCATTTTCAATACATTTGGATACATCATAAACAAAAATGCTTTGTCATTATGGGGTATTTTGTGTAGATGGGTGAGAAAGAAAATTGATTTAACCCATTTTGTATTCAGGCTGTAACAACTAGGGCCCTTACGGCGACACCGGCGATCACGAGTCTTGATGGCAGTCAAATTCCATGTGACCGTTTAGTCACGGTAATTAGGCTTCTCCAAGCTCTGATGCTGCTGATGGTCATTAGTAGCCTACCAATCTTGCTAACTGCCTGGTACCCTGCACTCTGTTGTCCCTCTAATCTAAAATCTAATCAAATACTTCATGAGAGCCCATGAGCTCATGTTGAGCAACATCTCTATAGGCTATGCAGTTGCGTGAGAATACAGAGTGATGGCCTCTATTAAAAAGAGGAGGATCCCATCAGCTTTCTATAGGCTAGACCTACTATATGTATTTCTCAACCTTCCTATTATTAAGCACATTGCTTCTCTGTAAAACAGGAGTATAGCCTACCTGGCTGGCATGAAAATGAACCATGGGAAAAGCATCCTCCTTTCGCTATTTAAGTGCAAAGATGACATGTCTTTTTTTCCCGCTGCCCCTGTTTCGATATAATGGACCATTCTAAATCAAAACTAATTTCACACGTATATTATTTAGTATATGGAAAGACAAGATTAATCAAGAATAGTCTGATGGGTACCAATACTAGCCCATCACTTGTGAATGATATCTTATCAATTGTGAATGATGCCCAGCATTAGAAACAATACTTTTTTTCTGCGACTTGTTCGAATCATGGTCGCACGCCTCACGCAGTCTATCCCATAGGCCTATACATTTTAACAAGGTTTGTATCACAACTGAAGTGGCCAAATAACTTCTTAAAATGAAGCACATTAATCCTCTTTACAAGGGCTGCAGAGCCTAACTGGCATATATAAGCAGTTTGGGGAAGATGATTTCACCATAAAAATGCACCTTTATGTTAAAAGCATTACATGCATAATTGAATTGTGGTGACTTTTGAGAATAGTGTTTTCTGCTAATGGAACATTCACGCTCATAGCCTACTGCCGTGTGGGCATTGCTGCTTTTATAATGTGAAGAAATAGCCTAATAGTTTATCAACATTTTAAGCTAAACGTTCTGATCTGTTGCGTCAGCCTCATTGCATAAAACAGGTTTTTTGATGCTAGTGGTTGTATTAATTTGGGATCTATAGCATCCCACAACTGTCCCAGATTATATTTGGAATATTTATTTCTCGCACAGAATATAATAGAAAGGGCAACTTTTGTACTATGGGGGATAGTAGATTAACACAGGCTAGTGCTTTTGCTGTTTGTTAGGTCTACCCATGTTGTTGGCTGACGAAAAGTAAATGGGGACAGTTCTTCCAATATTTTCAATGTGCGCCTCGGAATCGGCATCACCGACATGTCTGTCTTCACTTGTAGCCTGTGAGAAAGACCCGAACACGTGACTGAGAGCCACGTGAGTGAGAGGTGTTTCTGCACGCAGCGGGGAGAAGGGAATTATATTCAGCCCAATGCAACCGAATGCCTTCAACTGAAATGTGTGTTCCTCATTTAACCCAACCCCTCTGAATCAGAGAAGTGCAGGGGGGGGGGGGGGGGGGGGGTTGCCTTAAATCGACACCCAGAGTACCTGTTTCTTTGTTAACCGCTCAACGCAAGATATCCTTTCTATTTTATTCAGCTTTGTTCAATTGTATTCTTCATACTATAAAATAATATAAAATAATTCCACGGATTTCTAAGCTAATCATGCCTGTTAAATGAACTAGTGTCGCCCACAGCCAGATGACATAGCCAGATCAGGACCTAACATAAGGACAACTCAGAGTATGCTATTCTGTTCTTCTGAAATAGACTACATTTTCATCACATCATGTTTATTTAGAACTGTCTAAAATAAATAATGGATTTATTGTGATGGTGTAGGCTATATTAAATAGATTTATTGAGTTGTCTGCATCAGTGACTTGTAGGTTATGCGTGGAAGCCAGGAGATGCTAAATGTGTTTATGTTAATAAATGGTCAATTACCGTGAGACCGGCAGTTATTTGCTTGACAATCACCGGCTGACAAATTGTCATGACCGCCACAGCCCAAGTAACAACTAAATGTGGAATAAGTCAGCGGGTATGAATCATTTCTGAAGGCACTGTACTCTCTCTCTCTCTCTCTCTCTCTCTCTCTCTCTCTCTGTCTCTCTCTCTCTCTGTCTCTCTCTCTCTCTGTCTCTCTCTCTCTCTGTCTCTCTCTCTCTCTGTCTCTCTCTCTGTCTCTCTCTCTCTCTGTCTCTCTCTCTCTCTGTCTCTCTCTCTCTCTGTCTCTCTCTCTCTCTGTCTCTCTCTCTGTCTCTCTCTCTCTCTCTCTCTGTCTCTCTCTCTCTCTCTCTCTCTCTCTCTCTGTCTCTCTCTCTCTCTGTCTCTCTCTCTCTCTCTCTCTCTCTGTCTCTCTTTCTCACTCTCTCTCTGTCTCTCTCTCTCTCACTTTCTCTCCCACACACACACACACACACACACACACACACACACACACACACACACACAAGCACACACAACGCACACACACCCCATCCCACACACACACCCAACCATGCAGTGTGAGCAGAATGTGATTATGAGGTTGAATCTCTCTGCTGCACAGTTCTGATGAAAGGTTAAGCGTTAAAGGGTTATTTAAGTATGCCACGTCTCAAAGACAATGAGAGTCCAAATCTCCTCTACCCCAGTGTCTCTCTCACACACACACACACACACACACACACACACACACACACACACACACACACACACACACACGCGCACACGCACACACACACACACACACACACACACACACACACACACACACACACACACACACACACACACACACACACACACACACACACACACACACATACAGCCAACTGCTTAGCAATGGTACTGGTGATTGGCCAGATTTATCCCTATTTTCTGTAAAGGAAGTTGGTCCTTGTTGTTTAGGCCCAGGCTGCGTTTTCACATGACTTAATGCCAATAAAGGAACTTTAGCTATTAGTTGCTGCCATTGGCGTAGACTGAACAGTCTCTTTCCATCCACTCTGATGTGGATGCTTATGGACAGGAGTTTTTCCTCACCACATGAAGAAACTCTGGTAAAAACTCTGGGCACTAGTAAGTGGCTATGACTATTTTCCTAGTCAGGTTTCATTGTCAGGAAAAACTCCTGGGCTTAGAGTTACAGTATGTGGCAATTGTATCCGTTTGCACATTGCACTCTTGCCCTGGCAGTGGGATTTGGTACTATATACAAACCATGGGAAACATGAGTGACTAGATCATCACTCTAAATCTTTCGAGGCTTGGAATGAGAAAATAAAGGAGATGGAGAAACGTGTGAAGTCAAACAGAGAGAGATAAAACCTTCTCTGTATAACAGCCCAGTCAGGGATTCCACTCTGAAGACTTCCCAGAAAAGTAGAAAGCAAATGGCTCCTTAAGCTGCCATTACTATAAGCTCCTCATCCTTCTGCACTTCCTTTCACTCCTCCTTTCACCAAACTGTACCTCTCTCTCACATCACTGTCTTTCTCTCACTGTCTTTCTCTTTCTGTCTTTCTCTTTCTGTCTCTCTCTCGATCTCTCTCTCCCACTTCTCAGAGCCAAAATGAGAGAGAGAGAGAGAGAGAGAGAGAGAGAGAAACCCGTTCACACAGCTACTTCATTACTACCCATCAGTCTCTGCGTTTCCCTTTGTCTAAAACTCACACTTAAAGGTTAACTAAAAGCACCAAGGAGGGAGAGGGTGACCCACTCTCCGTCCCCTTTCCTCAACCCCAGCCTCCCCCTTTTCTGAGAAACACCCTCTCACCCCTCTTGGCCCCTCGTTTGCAGGCAACCCGAGTGGGAAGAATCTGGGCAGGATCAGGGGTTTCCCACTGGAAATGCAAGGGGTATCGAAGCAGGGGAATACAGAAGGGAAACTAGGAGGCACAACCTACCATGCTTTAGAGAGGGTCACCTAGCAACAGGCGCTAGCGTGGAAACAGAATGGCAGGGGCCTGGGTTAAGGAATCAGGAGGGAGTGAGGGTGAGAGAGAGGGTAAGGTTGTGTGCTTTACTGGGGTACGGTTAGGGGGTAGGGGCATAGCGCAGAGGGGTACAGTTTGAGTAAATGGGCTGAAGAGGACGTCACCCACCAGTTGGCCAGTTGATATGACAAGACCCCAAGATGGAGGAGATTCCTGAACAGGAGAGCTGGTTCTCTGGGAGAGGAGAGGAGAGGACAAGGGGCCTTGTACCGAACACACACATACCTCTTTTAACACTCTAACTAACTGTACTGTAGCTTTGGTGATCTTCTTTAAATGAGCTGGTGTGTGTCATAATCACCAAGACTCACACACAGGTGCCGCTCCGAATCGGCAGGTGTGTGTCATCCCTGTAGACCACTCCGACATAGTAACTATCAACGTCAGTTACAGGCGTCCAGGGAACAGGTGCGTATCAGGTGTGTGTGTGTTTCCTGACTGATGTTTCACACCCGACACACACACGCACTCGCCTGCGGTGGTATTTGTTCTACCCACGGTCTGCAGCCCAGCCGGGCGATCGATAGAGGAATCTCAAGGTGGAGCTCTCACCTGCTTTTCTGTAACCTGTCAGCTGGTAAAGAGAGAAAGACTGGATATCACACACACTCTGCTCTGCTCTTTACAGCACTGCAGAAGAAAGACATGTTCTGACAGCACGTCTCTATTCAACAACCCTCTCTCTATTTAATATGTAGTCTTACGGCCTTCAGGTAGAGCGGGAGGGAGGGAGAGTGTTTTCAGTGGGTAAACTGTTATTAGCCTGTCGTTGGCTCAATGAAGGCAGATACAGGGGGATGGCTACTGTATTGGCTTTTCAGTGATGCTAACAGTAGGACTGTGTGGTACAAGGCCTTGGAAATGCTTTGTTGAGTGGCTGTAGTCTAAAATGCTCCTGTGCAATTGTCTGGGTGAAAGTGTTGGCAGGATGTTGTACAAGATCAGCAGTTAGCTATCAGTCAGAGAGTCAGCCTGAGAGGTCATGTAAGGGTGCAAGACAAGGAGAAAGAGACAGAGACAGAGACAGAGCAAAAGATGGAGAGATAAAGTGAGAGCTCTAGTGTAACTGTAGTCTAACTGTTCTCAGCTCAGATCACTGGCACCACAGAGATCATCTCTCCTCTAGTGTAACTGTAGCCTAACTGTTCTCAGCTCAGATCACCGGCACCACAGAGATCATCTCTCCTCTAATGTAACTGTAGTCTAACTGTTCTCAGCTCAGATCACCGGCACCACAGAGATCATCTCTCCTCTAATGTAACTGTAGTCTAACTGTTCTCAGCTCAGATCACCGGCACCACAGAGATCATCTCTCCTCTAATGTAACTGTAGTCTAACTGTTCCCAGCTCAGATCACCGGCACCACAGAGATCATCTCTCCTCTAGTGTAACTGTAGTCTAACTGTTCTCAGCTCAGATCACCGGCACCACAGAGATCATCTCTCCTCTAGTGTAACTGTAGTCTAACTGTTCTCGGCTCAGATCACCGGCACCACAGAGATCATCTCTCCTCTAGTGTAACTGTAGTCTAACTGTTCTCAGCTCAGATCACCGGCACCACAGAGATCATCTCTCCTCTAGTGTAACTGTAGTCTAACTGTTCTCGGCTCAGATCACCGGCACCACAGAGATCATCTCTCCTCTAATGTAACTGTAGTCTAACTGTTCTCGGCTCAGATCACCGGCACCACAGATATCATCTCTCCTCTAATGTAACTGTAGTCTAACTGTTCCCTGCTCAGATCACCGGCACCACAGAGATCATCTCTCCTCTAATGTAACTGTAGTCTAACTGTTCTCGGCTCAGATCACCGGCACCATAGAGATCATCTCTCCTCTAATGTAACTGTAGTCTAACTGTTCTCAGCTCAGATCACCGGCACCACAGAGATCATCTCTCCTCTAGTGTAACTGTAGCCTAACTGTTCCCAGCTCAGATCACCGGCACCACAGAGATTATCTCTCCTCTAGTGTAACTGTAGTCTAACTGTTCTCAGCTCAGATCACTGGCACCACAGAGATCATCTCTCCTCTAGTGTAACTGTAGTCTAACTGTTCCCAGCTCAGATCACCGGCACCACAGAGAGCTGGAGAGATCATCTCTCCTCTTAGCCTCAGGTATAGCACTCCGTTCCAGGGCAGACTTAATTGGCACATCAATTATGTATCAGAGAGAAGCGCTTTGTCCCCCTCACCGCTGGAACGACCTCTCGTTCAATAGGTGTGTGTGTGTGTGTGTGTGTGTGGCTCCTGGCCACTCAATAGGATAGAGCTTTAATTAAGTGGCTAGTGCACACGCTCAGTCTCTGTGGATTCCCCCTGGTCCCAGTCGATACACAGATCTGGCCCTCTCTCTCTGTTCTACACCTCTATTACCTGGGCATGCACACAATAGGCTGCTAATAATGCATTTAGACAACGTTGTGAGGATGTTTTGGATATGTTTGGGATATGTTGTTTCTTAACAAATACACTTTCATATGTTTAGTGGTGAATCTGCTTTGGTGGATTGTGTAGGAGGAGACGATATACTCCTAAATCATTGATTGTGTGTGATAGAAGCATCCTTCGTGGTAGAATGCATGAGAGAGAGAGAGAGAGAGAGAGAGAGAAAGATCCTAGGCACTGACAGACGGTTACGGTATGTCACGCTAGCCCCTGGCATTTGAGTGTGTGTGTTTGTGTGCGTCCATGCTTGTGTCTGTGTCTGCATGTATGCATTAGTGTGTGTGTGCGTGCATGTGCCTCCGTGTCTGCCACAGTGGAAAAACCAGACCTCATCCCTCCCTCCTCACCCCTCCCTCTTCATCAGTACATAATTTCCCCCGGTCCATTCCAGTGTGAATTGAGAGACAGAGCAGCAGAATCCCATTGTTATACCTCTACTGTACTCGTCCTCATGCTCCTCAGTAATTCAGGAATGCCCCGGGCTTTATTCGTCACGAGCCCAGTTACAGCAGGAAAGCCTGTCTCTGGCATTGGTGTCAAATGGCACCATATTCCGTACTGTATATAGTGCAAAGCTTTTACAGGTCCTGGTCAGAAGTAGTGCGCTATGTAGGGAAAAGGGTGCATTTGGGACGTCAGAGATTCAGGGGGGGGGTCATCAGTCTCTCTCCCCCACGTAGGGCAGCCCGAGCTGGCTTAGCGATGAAGCGGAGCTCCCTGGTCCATCTAAATAAACCCGGTCCCTCTCCAGGGGTCACTCACACCACCGGTAGCCCTGTCGATAATGCTAATCTAATTAGGTGTGTGTCAAATCAAATTTGATTTATCACGTGCCGAACACAACTGGTGTAGGCTTTACTGTGAAATGCTATCCAACGTTTAAATAATAACACAAGAGGAATACAATAAAATACAGAAGAATGGAACTATGTACAGGGAGTACCAGTACCAGATCAATGTGCGAGGTATTTGAGGTAGATATGTACATGAAGGCAGGGTAAAGTGACTAGGCATCAGGATAGATAATAATAAGGTATTTGAGGTAGATATGTACATGAAGGCAGGGTAAAGTGACTAGACATCAAGATAGATAATAATAAGGTATTTGAGGTAGATATGTACATGAATGCAGGGTAAAGTGACTAGACATCAGGATAGATAATAATAAGGTATTTGAGGTAGATATGTACATAAAGGCAGGGTAAAGTGACTAGACATCAGGATAGATAATAATAAGGTATTTGAGGTAGATATGTACATGAATGCGGGGTAAAGTGACTAGACATCAAGATAGATAATAATAAGGTATTTGAGGTAGATATGTACATGAAGGCAGGGTAAAGTGACTAGACATCAGGATAGATAATAATAAGGTATTTGAGGTAGATATGTACATGAATGCGGGGTAAAGTGACTAGACATCAAGATAGATAATAATAAGGTATTTGAGGTAGATATGTACAGTACATGAATGCAGGGTAAAGTGACTAGACATCAAGATAGATAATAATAAGGTATTTGAGGTAGATATGTACATGAATGCAGGGTAAAGTGACTAGACATCAGGATAGATAATAATAAGGTATTTGAGGTAGATATGTACATGAAGGCAGGGTAAAGTGACTAGACATCAGGATAGATAATAATAAGGTATTTGAGGTAGATATGTACATGAAGGCAGGGTAAAGTGACTAGACATCAGGATAGATAATAGTAAGAGTAAAATAAGGAACAGAGTAGCAGCAGCAAACGATTAGTGTAAAAGTGTGTGTGTGTGTGTGTGTGTGTGTGTGTGTGTGTGTGTGTGTGTGTGTGTGTGTGTGTGTGTGTGTGTGTGTGCATTTGTCTTCGTTTTTACAATGAAAATCCCAATTATATTTGTTTCTATGTTAAACGGTTTTGTTATATTTCAGTCTTCTGTGACTTATATAAAGTGTAATATTGGTATGCAAACTCAAAATGTAAAACATTTCAACTCTATATCTGACATGGTACAGGTGTCTTATTTTTTTAAGCCCCTAAACATGTGTGTGAGGTGTATACTTTTGTTTCAAAGTAGATTTGTTTAAGACTACCAAGAAACACCCTGATTTAGCACACTGCAGTAGAATTACTTTTAAGCCTTGAGAAAATTGAGACATCAAATCAAATCAAATGTATTCATATAGCCCTTCGTACATCAGCTGATATCTCAAAGTGCTGTACAGAAACCCAGCCTAAAACCCCTAACAGCAAGCAATGCAGGTGTAGAAGCACGGTGGCTAGGAAAAACTCCCTAGAAAGGCCAAAACCGAGGAAGAAACCTAGAGAGGAACCAGGCTATGAGGGGTGGCCAGTCCTCTTCTGGCTGTGCCGGGTGGAGATTATAACAGAACATGGCCAAGATGTTCAAATGTTCATAAATGACCAGCATGGTCCAATAATAATAAGGCAGAACAGTTGAAACTGGAGCAGCAGCACGGCAAGGTGGACTGGGGACAGCAAGGAGTCATCATGTCAGGTAGTCCTGAGGCATGGTCCTAGGGCTCAGGTCCTCCGAGAGAGAGAAAGAAAGAGAGAAAGAGAGAATTAGAGAGAGCACACTTAAATTCACACAGGACACCAAATAGGACAGGAGAAGTACTCCAGATAAAACAAACTGACCCTAGCCCCCCCGACACAAACTACTGCAGCATAAATACTGGAGGCTGAGACAGGAGGGGTCAGGAGACACTGTGGCCCCATCCGAGGACACCCCCAGACAGGGCCAAACAGGAAGGATATAACCCCACCCACTTTGCCAAAGCACAGCCCCCACACCACTAGAGGGATATCTTCAACCACCAACTTACCATCCTGAGACAAGGCTGAGTATAGCCCACAAAGATCTCCGCCACCCAAGGGGGGGCGCCACATGGATTGTGTATGTGAGCCATTCAGAAGGTGAATGGGCAAGACAAAGGATTTAAGTGTCTTTGAATGGGGTATGGTAGTAGGTGCCAGGCGCACCGGTTTGAGTATGCCAAGAACTGCAATGCTGCTGGGTTTTTCACGCTCAACAGTTTCCCGTGTGTATCAAGAAAGGTCCACAGCCCAAAGGACATCCAGCCAACTTGACACAACTGTGGGAAGCATTGGAGTCAACATGGGCCAGCTTCCCTGTGGAACACTTTCGACACCTTTTAGAGTTCATGCCCCGACGAATGAAGGCTGTTCTGAGAAAAATACACTCAGGGTATACAGAACAAGTCAAAAGTTTGCACACACCTACTCATTCAAATCTGTCGTTCTTCCCCTGAACAGGCAGTTAACCCACTGTTCCTAGGCCGTCATTGAAAATAAGAATTTGTTCTTAACTGACTTGCCTAGTAAAATAAAGGTAAAAAATTTTTTTTTTAAATGTACAAATTCAATGGTTTTTCTTTATTTTTACTATTTTCTACATTTTAGAATAATAGTGAAGACATCAAAACTATGAAATAACACATGGAATTGTGTGGTAACCAAGAAAGTGTTAAACAAAAAATATGTTTGATTTTAGATTCTTCAAAGTAGCCACCCTTTGCCTTGATGATAGCTTTGCATTCTCTCAACCAGCTTCACCTGGAATGCTTTTCCAATAGTCTTGAAGGAGTTCCCACAAATGCTGAGTACTTGCTGTTCCTTCACTCTGCGGTCCAAATCACCTCAAACCATATTGAGGCTGGGTGATTGTGGAGGCCAAGTCATCTGATGCAGCACTCCATCATTCTCCTTCTTAGTCAAAAAGCCTGTATACAGCCTGGAGGTGTGTTGGGTCATTGTCCTGTTGAAAAACAGCTGTGATAATTGCAGCTTACCATGATGCATTCTATTTTTTGGTGAGCAATGCATCAGGTATTCTGTATCAGGTGAGCAATAAACCAGGTATGCTATATCAGGTGAGGAATACATCCGGTATTCTATATCAGGTGAGCAATACATCAGGTATTCTGTATCAGATGAGCAATAAACCAGGTATGCTATATCAGGTGAGGAATACATCCGGTATTCTATATCAGGTGAGCAATACATCAGGTATTCTGTATCAGGTGAGCAATAAACCAGGTATGCTATATCAGGTGAGCAATAAACCAGGTATGCTATATCAGGTGAGCAGTAAACCAGGTATGCTATATCAGGTGAGCAGTAAACCAGGTATGCTATATCAGGTGAGCAGTAAACCAGGTATGCTATATCAGGTGAGCAGTAAACCAGGTATGCTATATCAGGTGAGCAGTAAACCAGGTATGCTATATCAGGTGAGCAGTAAACCAGGTATGCTATATCAGGTGAGCAGTAAACCAGGTATGCTATATCAGGTGAGCAGTAAACCAGGTATGCTATATCAGGTGAGCAGTAAACCAGGTATGCTATATCAGGTGAGCAGTAAACCAGGTATGCTATATCAGGTGAGCAGTAAACCAGGTATGCTATATCACGTGAGCAGTAAACCAGGTATGCTATATCACGTGAGCAGTAAACCAGGTATTCTATATCAGGTGAGCAATACATCCGGTATTCTATATCAGGTGAATGTGTGTGTGTGTATATGTGTTTCTATTAGTGTGTGTGTGTGTGTGTGTGTGTGTGTGTGTGTGTGTGTGTGTGTGTGTGTGTGTGTGTGTGTGTGTGTGTGTGTGTGTGTGTGTGTGTGTGTGTGTGTGTGTGTGTGTGTGTGTATCAGGGAGACTATAAATCGTATCAGTGAGGGACAGAGGGAGGATTTGCCAATGCACCATGGTTCCAAGGAAACCTCACTCTGTTACACCAACAAGGGTGTGTGTTGATGCACACATGTGTGTATGTGTCTCAGGAGACCAATAAGACGAGTGTCATCCATTGAATATGCAGTGCTGCTTAATAGGAATGCAGCAACAGTTCCTCAAAATTATGGAAGCTAGGACAGCAGAGTCCATGTCCATCTTTCGAAAATGTCTGAAACCCTACTTCTTCAACGAGTATCTCCACTGAGCCCTACTACCACTGACTTTTCTGATAATGACTTTATTGAGGGAAAATGTACTTGCTACGACTGTGATTTGTGGTTGTCCCACCTAGCTATCTAACTATGAATACACTAATTGTAAGTCGCTCTGGATAAGAGTGACTAAAATGTAAGTGAGTACTAAAACACACACAGGCTTTAATGGTTGCTATGGAGGTGAAAACAGGGACCTGCAAATACATTTGAAAGCCAATCCGCTGGGACCTGTGGAATGGTTCAACAGTAACTATTTTTACAATACACAATAACTATTTTTACAATACCAAACTTTCAAATGAATGTACACTTCTAAATGGGATTTAGATTTTTTTTTTTCAAATGAATCTATGATTCTCTCTCTGTAAGCTACAGTATATGCAGTTTTACAGGACATTTAGGTGCTATATACCTCTATACAAGCTGCTCAGCTAGCTAACTGAAACCCACTGTATCCCACAGGCTAGTACTAGTCCATGTCTGCATCCCAAACAGCACCCTATTCTATAGTGCACTACTTTTGACTAGATTTGACCAGAGACCTACAGGCCCTACAATGCACTATCTATTGAATTTTTTGGGGTACTTTATTAGGGCCAATAGAGTATTTATTAGGATATTTTAACAGGGATCCATTTGGGACGCACCCCATCTCTTTATGTAATAGAACATCTCTGCTGTAATAGTAAATCTCTGCTGTAATAGTACATCTCTCATGTAATAGTACATCTCTCATGTAATAGTACATCTCTGCTGTAATAGTACATCTCTACTGTAATAGTACATCTCTGCTGTAATAGTACATCTCTTTATGTAATAGAACATCTCTGCTGTAATAGTAAATCTCTGCTGTAATAGTACATCTCTCATGTAATAGTACATATCTGCTGAAATAGTACATCTCTGCTGTAATAGTACATCTCTCATGTAATAGTACATCTCTGCTGTAATAGTACATATCTCATGTAATAGAACATCTCTGCTGTAATAGTACATCTCTCCAGTAATAGTACATCTCTCCTGTAATAGAACATCTCTCCTGTAATAGAACATCTCTCCTGCAATAGTACATATCTCCTGTAATAGTACATATATCCTGTAATAGTACATCTCTGCTGTAATAGAACATATCTCCTGTAACTGTACATCTCTCCTGTGATAGTACATCTCTGCTGTAATATAACATCTCTCCTGTAAAAGTACATCTCGGCTGTAATACAACATCTCTCCTGTAATAGTACATCTCTGCTGTAATAGTACATCTCTCCTGTAATAGTACATCTCTCCTGTAATAGAACATCTCTCCTGTAATAGTACATGTCTACTGTAATAGTACATCTCTCCTGTAATAGAACATCTCTGCTGTAATAGTACATCTCTCCTGTAATAGTATATCTCTGCTGTAATAGTACATCTCTCCTGTAGTAGTACATCTCTCCTGTAATAGAACATCTCTGCTGTAATAGTACATCTCTGCTGTAATAGTACATATCTCCTGTAATAGTACATCTCTGCTGTAATAGTACATATATTTATGTAATAGAACATCTCTGCTGTAATAGTACATATCTGCTGAAATAGTACATCTCTGCTGTAATAGTACATCTCTCATGTAATAGTACATCTCTGCTGTAATAGTACATATCTCATGTAATAGAACATCTCTGCTGTAATAGTACATCTCTCCTGTAATAGTACATCTCTGCTGTAATAGTACATCTCTACTGTAATAGTACATCTCTGCTGTAATAGTACATATCTTTATGTAATAGAACATCTCTGCTGTAATAGTAAATCTCTGCTGTAATAGTACATCTCTCATGTAATAGTACATATCTGCTGAAATAGTACATCTCTGCTGTAATGGTACATCTCTCATGTAATAGTACATCTCTGCTGTAATAGTACATATATCATGTAATAGAACATCTCTGCTGTAATAGTACATCTCTCCTGTAATAGTACATCTCTGCTGTAATAGTACATCTCTACTGTAATAGTACATCTCTCCTGTAATAGAACATATCTCCTGTAATAGAACATCTCTCCTGCAATAGTACATATCTCCTGTAATAGTACATCTATCCTGTAATAGTACATCTATCCTGTAATAGTACATCTCTGCTGTAATAGAACATATCTCCTGTAACAGTACATCTCTCCTGTGATAGTACATCTCTGCAGTAATAGAACATCTCTCCTGTAATAGTACATCTCGGCTGTAATACAACATCTCTCCTGTAATAGTACATCTCTGCTGTAATAGTACATCTCTCCTGTAATAGTACATCTCTCCTGTAATAGAACATCTCTCCTGTAATAGTACATGTCTGCTGTAATAGTACATCTCTCCTGTAATAGAACATCTCTGCTGTAATAGTACATCTCTCCTGTAATAGTACATCTCTGCTGTAATAGTACATCTCTCCTGTAGTAGTACATCTCTCCTGTAATAGTACATCTCTGCTGTAATAGTACATCTCTCCTGTAATAGTACATCTCTCCTGTAATAGAACATCTCTGCTGTAATAGTACATCTATCCTGTAATAGTACATCTATCCTGTAATAGTACATCTCTGCTGTAATAGTACATCTCTCCTGTAATAGTACATCTCTGCTGTAATAGTACATCTCTCCTGTAATAGAACATCTCTCCTGTAATAGTACATATATGCTGTAATAGTACATATCTCCTGTAATAGTACATCTCTGCTGTAATAGTACATCTCTCCTGTAATAGAACATCTCTGCTGTAATAGTACATCTCTCTTGTAGTAGTACATCTCTGCTGTAATAGTACATCTCTCCTGTAATAGTACATCTCTCCTGTAATAGTACATATCTCCTGTAATAGAACATATGTCCTGTAATAGTACATCTCTCCTGTAATAGTACTTCTCGGCTGTAATAGTACATCTCTCCTGTAATAGTACATCTCTGCTGTAATAGTACATCTCTCCTGTAATAGTACATCTCTCCTGTAATAGAACATATGTCCTGTAATAGTACATCTCTCCTGTAATAGAACATATGTCCTGTAATAGTACTTCTCGGCTGTAATAGTACATCTCTGCTGTAATAGAACTTCTCTCCTGTAATAGTACATATCTCCTGTAATAGTACATCTCTCCTGTAATAGTACATCTCTCCTGTAATAGAACATATGTCCTGTAATAGTACATCTCTCCTGTAATAGTACTTCTCTGCTGTAATAGTACATCTCTGCTGTAATAGAACTTCTCTCCTGTAATAGTACATATCTCCTGTAATAGTACATCTCGGCTGTAATACAACATCTCTCCTGTAATAGTATATTTCTGCTGTAAGAGTACATCTCTCCTGCAATAGTACATCTCTGCTGTAATAGTACATCTCTCCTGTAATAGAACATCTCTGCTGTAATAGTACATCTCTGCTGTAATAGTACATCTCTGCTGTAATAGTACATCTCTGCTGTAATAGTACATCTCTCCTGTAATAGTACATCTCTGCTGTAATAGTACATATCTCCTGTAATAGAACATCTCTGCTAATCTCGGCTGTAGGAAGGAGCTCCATATGGAGGAAAAGATGTCTAATGAAAAACATTTCCTGGCCTGATGGCCTAATATTCTGTCCAGGGACTCCTTAACATTAATACCCTCTAACAGACTCATAAACTCCTCCAGGGAGGACCATGCCAACATACACAGAAACTACCCAGACCCAGAGTGACTGTTGGAGGCTGGGTTGGGGTTGGGATAATGTAGGGCTGGTGTGAAGGAGCAGCCTGGTATCAGTTTATATGCATCACATTTTGATGTTTTCCCACAAAGATACGCAAGGGAGGAATAACTTACATAAGGTCCTAATGACCCCCTGAAGTCGAGTTAATGAGAAACTTTACGGGGGATGATGTAAGGTGTTTTCTGATGGCGAAGTCCCTGCTCATACCACATCCTGGCCCGGCCCAACCAAAGCCCCTTCCATAAGCCTCTTCGATCCCCCTGTCCAGTCCCCACCCTGCCAGCCCTGCCTTGCGGAGCTCTGCTGAGCCCTGGATGAAAAGCCAAGTGAACCAGGGGAAATGGCAGTCCTGCTGTAATATCCTCCATCCTCCACCCAGGGCCCAAACATCTGCTGTACAGACCCAGGCATAGAAGGTCCCACAGGGCCAGAGCAGAGCCTCAATGGAGGATGGTAGCTACAGTATGCTTAGTCTGGTAGAGAGTGGCACTCCTAAATCCTCCCTCCTCTACACCTCATGCCTCTTCCCTTTACCTCTCCACTCTCTCGCCTCTCTTTCCCCTCAGCCATACACTGTGCTCATGCATCCGCCCTCATGTTACCTCTCCACTCTTCCTTTACCCGCCTCTATCCACGTGATCCCCCCTTCTCCATTCCTTGTGCCTCTACGCTCATATTCCGTCCTCGCTTTTCACTTCATATGGAGGTGTGTTATTGAATGAAAGGCAGGTGCGTGATTTGGCGCAGGGCAGACCGGTTCTCAGAGAAGATCCAGTACGATCCTCTATAATCCTAGTAACACCGAAGCAGGTCCGCCGTGTCCTGTGCAGGCTGGCGTGTGCGTCAGGAATGTGCTCCCCGTTCCAGGGGAAACAGCTGCAGTGCACCTTTAGGGCCTTATGGGCTTTAAAGAGAAATTCTCCCCTTGCCTCTCATACTCAACCATGGAGAACAGAGACGATGCTCTTCCCGCGATGTCTCTGACAGGCCTCTCGTTGGTTTGTGTGTGTGTCTGAAGTTTGCCCGTTTCTTGAAGACTGAGGCGGATCCAGACCAAAGCGCTGGGCTCAGAGAGAAAAGGCTTGGTCTTTTAGTATCTCTCTGAGATGTCCTGTTTGCTCCTTTCTGTCTCTTTGTACTACTCTCCCACGTGGCCCAGTTCCACAATGGTCAGAGCGAGCTACTGCTCTTTCCATCCAGACCAAGAGATCCGTCCCTCTGTACACATGACTAGAGCTCTGCTACCTGACCCGAGCCCGACGGGCCCTGGCATTATACACCGGGTTAGGGCCTGGTAGGGCCTGTTTCTTCATCAATAACCAGGGTAGGGCTCAGGTATCACTATATTGATCCTCAACATTTTGAAGCTGAGCCATTTGCTCGGGCTCTGCTGCGCAGTAAATATCACGGTGTC
Source organism: Oncorhynchus mykiss (assembly GCF_013265735.2). NCBI lineage: Eukaryota > Metazoa > Chordata > Actinopteri > Salmoniformes > Salmonidae > Oncorhynchus > Oncorhynchus mykiss. Next base: position 58,107,274 of record NC_048572.1, read on the forward strand.
AGATGACCGGAACATTGTACGAGTCCACAGGATATAATGCACCTTAATGCACCTTGAGTTTTGTCAGAGTTTAGAGTGACGAAAGCTAGCTGCTGTGTGTCTCGTCATTGAGCAGAACAGAAAGCAGAGGTGTTGCTACGGCTACTCACACAAACAGAGCCGTGCACAGAGCGCACGCAGTAGCAGGGAGCGAGGAACAGACCGATGAGCAGCTAATGGATGCTAACGGAGGAAGTTGTTTCATGATTTCAGGCCTGGGTAGGTTAGGGCCTGAACGTCGTGGGCATGGGTCGGGCATGGGCTTAAAATTCATGCCCGTACAAGGTTCTACACATGACAGAAACCAGGTCAAACACGTTCCCTCTCTACCAGATTACATTTACAACCCGTAATCTGTGTGATCGAAGGATTAAGGCAGGAGATGATCCATAATCTGTGATCCATAATCTGGGTGTAATTCATCTGATGGGTCCTAAGGTTGATGGATGTGATAGATATTGACTGGTATTAGCCCAGCTCTGGGGTGGAGGACTGTAGGTAGGTGAGTGGTTGGCTTGCTCTAAGGAGGGAGGAAAGGGAGAGAGTTATAGAGGGTACAGTACAGTACAGTGGTGGTGAGTGGTGGACAGTGATAGATGTGTTAGTCTGACGTCCTTCAGTCCTCTCCGCCGCACAAACCTGCTGACTAAACACATGTTTGATGGGTGGGGTGCTTTCGGAGTGTGTGTGTGTGTGTGGGGGGGGGGGTGTCTTCCGTCTCTAGGGATGAACCTACAACGAGCACGCACATACACAAGGGACCTGCTTCGGCATCCAGACACCATGACAGATATGAATAAGGCTGTCTGTGTCCCTTGTGACCCCCTCCTCACACACAGACTCGCACACTCTTCTTTGTAGTTGCCGCTCCCGCGTCACGCTTGACCTAACCGCCGGTGGTTTCCGCTGTGTGAGCACAATAGGACATGAGGATATCTATCGGTCCTTCACTCCACCTTCACCTTCTGAGAGCAACACGATTCCACGGTTTGACGTCAGTATTCAAGGTTTGTCCGAGTTTTGATCGTTAAGTTTAGGCATTAATTACGATTGGTAAACTAAGGGTTAAGTTTGTGGATAGGGTTATAACGGAAACAATTTGACGGTTAAGGTTAGGCATTCATTCAGATTGGTTAAGCGAAGGGTTAAGGTTCGGGATAGGGTTAAAACAACAACAACAACAAAAAGAGCAAGTGCCTAGCACTGGGATTGAACCCGCAATACTCTGATCCAGAGATCGCAGTTCAATCCCATCCGCCATCCCCAATGCCCTAGCAATCCACCAGCCTACTAACAGTAGTCACCATTGCCCATAGTGGCTGGCATTGAAAGCATCTCTCGATGTCCTGGGGACTTGGGCAGACGTTGAATATTGCATTGAAGAGACAAAAGGGAGAGACAACCTAACAGCAGGACCTGGGGGATTCTGAGGCTGCTACACACACCACACACACACACTGAGTTCTGCCACTATTCCTGACAGATGGTGTCTGCTAGAACAGGAGAATTGTACTTTCACGGCTGAACACATCCCTTTTTCTCGCACCCCTCTTCCACCCCCACCACAGGAAGCAGTTTATTCATGCATTTCCTGCTCAGCTGTGTGGGCCAACACAGTGACGGATAATCTGACTTCTCCTTCTCATCCTTTTGTTCCCTTTTCAGTCAGTACTCTCAGTACAACACATCACTATGGCGGGAACTACAATCACGCCTGACAAGGCCAAACCCCGACTTTCACAGGTGATAAACACTGAGTCAGGGATTCACTCCTTCAATTCTTCCACTTTACACCTCGAGCTCAGTAGAACGATTCACGCTAATGATCGTAAAAATCATTTGGAATGCGAGAATCAAACTTTGCTCCAACTAAACTGTTACCATTTGTGGTTGAGCGTTCTCTCCCCCCCTTGGCCGTTGTGCGTTAGAGTTTGCGTTTTGTTTTCGTAGTAATTCGTTATTCTTAGGGTTGCTTAGCTCGGCTAGGGAAATGAGTAAGATGGCTAACGTGACCGAAACGACGGTCGCTAACGAGCCGGATTCAGGTTTGCGGTTGCACCTTAGTTGTATTTGTATTTATTATGGATCCCCGTTAGCTGCTGCCAAAGCTCTTCCTGGGGTCCCAATAAAATGAAGGCAGTTTATACCGTTTTAAAAACATTACAATACAAGACCAAAAGATACCAAAGATACCATTGTCTTATATGTCTCGGTTTGGTGCATGCTCAGGCTGCCCTTACTTGAACCAGTTTGTGTGCGCTTGTCACCGGCTGCTTGGTGTTTCCAATAGTGACTTACTTCTCCCGGAGGACTGTACCTCGCTGAGTTGCGGGATGGATTTGGGTCTTTGGTCAGATCAAATGTCTTGTTTCAACCTGATCTCATAGTTTTACTTCAGAATTTGCTGTATTATGGATGAACTTTTTTTTTTTTGGGGGGGGACCCATTCATTCTGCCTGGTTACTGGTGGATCTAAATTTACAGATTGGTTACATGGAGAATGGGGGAGGGTCATGGTTTTTCAATTTCTGGGGAAGGTTTAGTATTTTTTTTTAAACTAGTCCAGGAGAGGGTCATGTAATTTGGAATTGATGAAATGTAAATATTTCTCAGTGCCGCCCCTCATCCCTGATTCTTCGCTGGGCGTGCACTGTCAAGTGCACTTATAGTCTATTTAGTGGGGTCTCAATCAAATGATCCATAGCTTATAGGCTATATGCTATGAAGTGCATGCTGGGAGAAGCACAGAGTAAAGTTACATATCTTAAATAGCTGCTGGCATGGTGTAAATACAACTAGGCTGCATTACACACTGCAATGGGTATTCCAACCCTGAGCGCCGGCCTGCTCTGCTCTTGCTGATCAGAAACGTTTTTGTGTGCTCCCTAACCAATGGCTGTGCAGTGGCAGTTCAGGAGGAGAGTCAAAGGCTTCTATCAAACATATTTTGGGATTAGGCCTACAGTAGTCCAAAAAAGATATATATTGCACGCAGACTAGCCTACTAGCCTATGTTCTGTTCAGTTTAAGAAGGAAGGCACAAAGATGAGGAGGACCGGAGGTCAACTTTGATAGCGTGCTACTACTATAGTAGATGTTGTTAAAAACAATATGTTTCTTGCCCATTATGTATTTATCAGAGTTATTGATCTCTCAGTAAGCCAGATTCGAGTAATGTATATTCTGGTGCTGAATCTTGAAGCAGCGGCCGCAGCACAATCAGTCGGAAATAGACAGCTCATGGTGCTGAATGTGGGCAAATTCAAATAGGCATAATTCATTTCTTCATTTGAATTAGACTTTACTAACAACAAGAGGGCTTTCTGTTGGAGCCTATTTCTTCCTATTTAAGAAATAAGAGGTAGGCCTACCTGTTAGGCAGATGAAATCTAGCTATAGGCTGCTATATCCATAGATGTCTTGGTCAATTCCTCCACCCACCATGCAATCTTAAAACAGTCTACCTACGTGTCAGTGAATGGCTGTTAAGTTAAAAACAAGACTCGAATTGGGGGGGTGTGAGAGGGTATGCCATAGGCCTATCTTTAACTAAAGAAAATGGACAAAAAGCACAGGCCTACCCCTTGTTAGCTTCAGATTTGAAAGAAAACAAGGGTCCGATTATATACAGGGATCAATAACAGCCATTTGGTACTTTATGCTAGAAACAAGCTGTAAAATACCCAGGAAAGACGTGACTCCGATGCATATGGGGATATCATTGTTTAGTTTATTTGACATTCAGAGGCTGAGCTACAACCTTCTAAAGCCGAGGAGACAAAACATTTACTTTGCTTGGGAAGTAATCTTATTCTGTCACTATCCATTGATTAAGCTAATCACTTTCTGTACAATAGAAGATGTTTAAACTCAGACAGCTTTTAGGGAAACACTTGTGACCTTCTCTTGTTGGGTTTAGCAAAGGAAGAAGAGTAGCCAGCAGTTAAATCTTACGTTTTTCTGTGTCATAGGCCTACTTTGTCTGGGGTGGAAAGGTAGGCCTACTCTGTCTGGGGTGGAAAGGTAGGCCTACTCTGTCTGTGGTGGAAATGTAGGCTTACTCTGTCTGGGGTGGAAAGGTAGGCCTACTCTGTCTGGGGTGGAAAGGTAGGCCTACTCTGTCTGTGGTGGAAAGGTAGGCTTACTCTGTCTGGGGTGGAAAGGTAGGCTTACTCTGTCTGGGGTGGAAAGGTAGGCTTACTCTGTCTGGGGTGGAAAGGTGGGCTTACTCTGTCTGGGGTGGGAAGGTAGGCCTACTCTGTCTGGGGTGGAAAGGGAGACGTACTCTGTCTGGGGTGGAAAGGTAGGCTTACTCTGTCTGGGGTGGAAAGGTAGGCTTACTCTGTCTGGGGTGGAAAGGTGGGCTTACTCTGTCTGGGGTGGGAAGGTAGGCCTACTCTGTCTGGGGTGGAAAGGGAGACGTACTCTGTCTGGGGTGGGAAGGTAGGCTTACTCTGTCTGGGGTGGAAAGGTAAGCCTACTCTGTCTGGGGAGGAAAGGTAGGCTTACTCTGTCTGGGGTGGGAAGGTAGGCCTACTCTGTCTGGGGTGGGAAGGTAGGCCTACTCTGTCTGGGGTGGGAAGGTAGGCCTACTCTGTCTGGGGTGGAAAGGTAGGCTTACTCTGTCTGGGGTGGAAAGGTAAGCCTAACTTTTGAAAGTACCATGCTCAGATTCCTAATGACATCTCAGATTTAAATATTTTGTTACAGGGTTTAAACAGAAACCACTCATAGGGTTAAGTTTAGGTATTCATTCGGGGGGTGGTTAAGGTTAGGTATTCATTCGGGAGGTGGTTAAGGTTAGGTATTCATTCGGGGGGTGGTTAAGGTTAGGTATTCATTCAGGAGGTGGTTCAGGTTAGGTATTCATTCAGGAGGTGGTTCAGGTTAGGTATTCATTCGGGGGGTGGTTCAGGTTAGGTATTCATTCAGGAGGTGGTTAAGGTTAGGTATTCATTCAGGAGGTGGTTCAGGTTAGGTATTCATTCAGGAGGTGGTTAAGGTTAGGTATTCATTCAGGAGGTGGTTCAGGTTAGGTATTCATTCAGGAGGTGGTTCAGGTTAGGTATTCATTCAGGAGGTGGTTCAGGTTAGGTATTCATTCAGGAGGTGGTTAAGGTTAGGTATTCATTCAGGAGGTGGTTCAGGTTAGGTATTCATTCGGGGGGTGGTTCAGGTTAGGTATTCATTCAGGAGGTGGTTAAGGTTAGGTATTCATTCAGGAGGTGGTTCAGGTTAGGTATTCATTCAGGAGGTGGTTCAGGTTAGGTATTCATTCGGGGGGTGGTTCAGGTTAGGTATTCATTCAGGAGGTGGTTAAGGTTAGGTATTCATTCAGGAGGTGGTTCAGGTTAGGTATTCATTCAGGAGGTGGTTCAGGTTAGGTATTCATTCGGGGGGTGGTTAAGGTTAGGTATTCATTCAGGAGGTGGTTCAGGTTAGGTATTCATTCGGGAGGTGGTTCAGGTTAGGGCTATGGTTTGGGGAAGGCTTAAAACAAAATAATTAAAAACAATGAGCTGTTTCCATTAAGTCCTCTTCTTGCTTGCTAGAACATTGTGAACTGCTGTGGTGCAGTGGTCTAAGCAGTGCACTCTAAATCTGAGCCTCATGAGTGTGCTATTGTTTTTTGGAGGAGGGGTAGGGGCACCGATGAAGGCATATACAGTACCAGTCAAATGTTTAGAAACACCTACTTATTCAATAGTTTTTCTTTATTTTGACTATTTTCTATATTGTAGAATAATAGTGAAGACATCAAAACTATGAAAAAACATATATGGAATTGTTTGGGTTAAACAAATCAAAATACAGTATGTTTCATATTTGATAATCTTCAAAGTAGCCACCCTTTGCCTTGATGACAGCTTTGCACACTCTTGGAATTCTCTCAACTAGCTTCACCTGGAATGCATTTAAATATACAGGTTAACAGGTGTGCCTTGTTAAAAGTTATCTTGTGCAATTTCTTTCCTTCTTAATGCATTTGAGCCAATCAGTTGTTTGGTGACAAGGTAGGGTTGGTATACAAAAGATAGCCGTATTTGGTAAAAGACTAAGTCCATATTATGTCAAGAACAGCTCAAATAAACAAAGAGAAACGACAGTTCATCATTACTTTAATTAAGACATGAAGGTCAGTCAATCCGGAAAATGTAAAGAAAGTGCGGTCGCAAAAACCCTGCAAGCTGGCTCTCATGAGGACCGCCACAGGAAAGGAAGACCCAGAGGATAAGTTCATTAGAGTTTACTGCACCTCAGAAATTGCAGCCCAAATAAATGCTTCACAGAGTTTAAGTAACAGACACATTTCAACTATCAACTGTTCAGAGGAGACTGTGTGAATCAGGCCTTCATGGCCGAATTGCTGCAAAGAAACCACTACTAAAGGACCCCAGTAAAAAGAAGAGAATTGCTTGGGCCAAGAAACACAAGCAATGGACATTAGACATGTGGAAATCTGTCCGTTGGTCTGATGAGTCCAAATTTGAGATTTTTAGTTCCAACCGCTGTGTCTTTGTAAGACACAGAGAAGGTGAACGGATTATCTCTGCATGTGTATTTCCCACCGTGAAGCATGGAGGAGGAGGTGTGAAGGTGTGGGGGTGCTTTGCTGGTGACACTGTCAGTGATTTATTTTGAATTCAAGGCACACTTAACCAGCAGCATTCTGCATCTGGTTTGCACTTCTTGGGGCTATCATTTGTTTTTCAACATGACAATGACCCATAATACACCTCCAGGCTGTGTAAGGGCAATTTTGACCAAGTAGAGAGATGGAGTGCTGCATCAGATGGCACCCACAATCACCCAACCTCAACCCAATTTAGATGGTTTGGAATGAGTTCATCTCGGGCCTAACAACACCCGTGCCAATATATCCTCCAAACACCGGCTTCTCGAGCATTATCACTTAATGTGGATGTGGAATATACTGCATTATTATAATTATTTTACAAAAATAATACTGGTGCGTGTGTCTGTGCGTGTGCGTATATACCTGCCTGTGTGCAGGTGTGTATTTTGGGAGGGTTTGGGTTCCCCCCGGAGGTCGGGCCCCCCAGATAACATATCATAACACTTTTTTTTTTTAGGGGGGGGACAGACTGTGGAGAGTAGCAGGAAAGTAGCTCTAAAACAGCTACCTTTTCTCTCAGCCTCATGGCAAAATGTGTAAAATAGCATTTTCTCTATGCCCCATGGTAGAACTGTGCCACTGGAACGTCAGTTATAGTCATAACGTTACGTAGTCATAGAGTTGCGTAATATTAGCGACTCCTACTGCACTCAGTCGGTAGTCACAGCAGCTCAAGTGGAAGACATACAGATAATAACGCGGCTTTCAACAATCGTAGAAACAAGGCAATCATAGTTGGTATTGCCTGCAGAACTGGGGTCTACGTTCCATTTGAAGACTTTAAAGCTGTATTTCTCTTGCAAAAGTATTACTTGTCCAGAAAAGGCTATCTTTGAAGTGTTCCACACAAAACAACTAAAAACCTCATATCTGCTTCTCTGTTTCGCAATCAAACATAGGTGCACAGACATATTGGAGGATACTGGGCTTGGGGCAGGCAGAGACATAGAGAGCTAGGCTTGTCTTTTAAGATGCCAGCACGTGCACATTGAAAAGGAGAGCATCCGCCTTTTAATCCTTTCTATTCTTGGTGGGTCGTTGGGCCTAATGTGCCACTGCGGGTCCATTAGGGGCTCATAGGCTAATTGTCTAGCCAAATGAATAGCCCCTTCAGAGGAGCAGCCCGACAGCAGTCTAGTCCTCTTCCCGGCTATTAGAGGTAATAACCAATGCGCTGCATGCTTGTTCGCCCCCAAGGTAAGGGAGAGATAGGGCTCATTAAATAATGACGGATCTATTTTGCTGCGTGTCATTCTTTCGTTGTAGCTAGAGTTGGTTGTGGTCCATGCAGACATCAAGTGAGAGAGAGAGAGAGAGAGAGAGACAGAGACATACACTCACACGGGGACACACATCAAATCATACGTGACTAGGCCTGGTCACAGTGGCCTATACTGTACATGCTATAGACTCTAGGAGAGAAGGGCCTAACCAATGATGACAACATAAAATACTATATTACACACCTTCCCCATAACATATAGGGGGGAAGGAACCTGCTTTTCTTGCAGAATCTACATTGAATCTATACTGAACAAAATAATAAAGTTCTTAAAAGGAAATCTGTCAATTTAAATAATTTCAATAGGACCTAATCGATGGATTTCCCAAGACTGGGCTGGACCGTAGCCATGGGTGGGCCTGGGAGGGCATAGGCCCACCCAATTGGGAGCCAGGCCCAGCCAATCAGAATTTTTAAAAGGGCTTAATTACAGGCAGAAATATTCCTCAGTTTCATCAGATGTCTGGGTGGGTGGACTCAGACTATCCTGCAGGTGAAGAAGCCGGATGTGGAAGTCCTGGGCTGGCATGGTTGTGAGGCCGGTTGGACCTACTACCAAATTCTGTAAAACGACGTTGGAGGCGGCTTATGGTAGATAAATGAACATTACATTCTCTGGCAACAGCGCTGGTGGACATTCCTGTAGTCAGAATGCCAATTGCACGCTCCCTCACAACTTGAGACATCTGTGTCATTGTGTTGTGTGACAAAACGGCACATTTGAGAGTGTAATGATCATGCTGTTTAATCAGCTTCTTGATATGCCACAGCTGTCTGGTGGATGGATTATCTTGGCAAAGGAGAAATGCTCACTAACAGGGATGTAAACAAATGTGTGCACAACATTTAAGAGAGATACACTTTTTGTGCGTATGGAAAATGTCTGGGACCTTTTTATTCAGCTCATGAAACACGGGACCAACACTTTACATGTATATATTCGTTCAGTAGACATGAATCTATATTGCTATTCATGCAATGTAACCAGTTGAGCCTGTCAAGTCAACGTAACTCCCATATCAAACAGACACACATTTTCTTACTTCTCCTTTGGGAAGAGGGGAATTGATAACTTTAGGCACCTTCTATATGGTCTGCAATGCATTCAGCAATGGCAATGTATCATGCCATTATTTCTCTCCAGTGTGACATGAGTAATATAGTGAGAATAACATTGTGCCATCCAATCAACTCCATGGACATGCCTAGGCCATACATACAGTAACTAGGTCCCCAAGGTTTTCCTGGACAGGTCACATACTTATGTTCTCACTTATCAAGAGAACATCCCTGGTCATCCCTACTACCTCTGATCTGGCGGACTCACTAAACACAAATGCTTTGTTTGTAAATCATGCCTGTGTTGGAGTGTGCACCAGGCTCTCCATTAAAAAAAATGTATAACAAAAAATAATTGCTGTCTGCTTTGCTTAGTATAAGAAATGTGAAATTATTTTTACTTTTACTTTTGATACTTGAGTATATTTTTGCAATTATATTTACTTTTGATACTTAAGTATGTTCAAAACCAAATACTTTAAGACTTTTATTCAATTAGTATTTTACTGGGTGACTTTCACTTTTACTTGAGTCATTTTCTATTAAGGTATCTTTACTTTTACTCTAGTATGACAATCGGGTACTTTCTCCACCCAGGGAATGGTGACCCAGGGAATGGTGAGCAGATAGAATATAGAATATGATCATTCTCCGTCAGTCACAGTTCCATCTGCAATGAGAATAATAACCTGACGCTGCAAAGACTAAGAGATAGGGAGAGAGAGATATAGCGAAGAGGTGGAGGAGAGGAAATGAGTAGAGAAGACGAGGGTAGAGCTGATATCTTCCCTCCTCCCTCTCCTGGATCTGTTCCCAGTGTAGTCTGTAATGTAATACGCAGAGCAGTTTGTGTGTGTGTGTGTGTGTGTGTGTGTGTGTGTGTGTGTGTGTGTGTGTATGTGTGTGTGTGTGTGTGTGTGTGTGTGTGCCTTTGCACGTACTGTATGTGAAAAATGTATGCATACGTCTGGAAGGGCTAAAGTTCTGTTAGCAAGAGACAAAACAACCTTTATCAATCTGATGGACAGAACATTCTCGCAAACTAACTTATTTTTGCTTTCTTATAGATTGTGCAGCGCCGCTTCGGTTGTGATATGAGTGCCAGCTGTCTGTGCAGTAAGGGACGCAGGTGTACGCACCGAGGTGTCTTTGTGTGCGCGTGCCTCTTTGTGTGTGTGCGTATGCCTGCCTGCTTGCAGGTGTGTAACAGGGAATGTAATAGCTATTGATTGGTGTATTAGCAGCGTGGCGCTATGGATAGGCTTTCTGCTGCCAGGGACAAAACTGGACTAGTTTATTTCACCTTTCTGACAACACACGGAGACACACTCACACACACACATCCCTCACAGTAGACTGCACAGTTCCTCAGACCGGTGGGTGTGTTTGTGTGTATTTGTGTGTTTGAGAGTTTGTATGAGAGAGTTTGTGTGTGTGTGTTTGTGTGAGGAGGGGGGCTATGTGTGTGTGTGTGTGTGTGTGTGTGTGTGTGTACGCTAGGGCTGGGTACTCCTGTATGCTTAATTCAGTTGTTCTACCAATGTTGGGCTGTATGTTTGGATTTTCAATGCATTCTAAGGCTGCATGATGCGACTCTAATGATGATTTGAAAAAAGTTGTATGAAAAGTTGTATGTTTTTTGCGTAGGTTGAACACACTTCATCTGTCACAATTTGACAAGCACTTGATAATGCCTCAAATATCCCGGCTGCATCCCCTTTGTGTGGCCATAATCCTCGTAAAAAAATCCATACCTTTTGCAGCCTGTGGCCGTTGTGCCCTTGGGGTGAATATAATAATTACAGTTCCCTTCTCCCTGAGTGCTGCTTGCTCCGAAGCACCTCTCACTCACATGACTCTCTGTCACGTCATCAAGTATTTTTCACAGGCTACAAGTGAAGACAGACACATTGGTGATGCAACTGCCTGCGTCCTTATCCGATTTCGAGGTGCATATTGAAGCTATTGGAAAAACTGTCCACATTTACTTTTCGTCAGCCAACAAGATGAGTAGGTCTAACAAACAGCAAAAGCACTAGCCTATGTCAATCTACTATCCCCCATAGTACAAAAGTTGCCCTATTCTATTCTATTCTGTGAGAGAAATAAATATTCCAAATATAGTCTGGGACAGTTGTGGGATGCGAAAGTTTCCCAAATTAATACAACCACTAGCATCAAAAAAACTGTTTTATGCAATGAGGCTGACGCAACTGATCAGAACTTAAACTTAAAATGCTGATTATAAGCGCATAATTAAAAAATTATGATTATAAGAGCAGCAATGCGCACACGGCAGTAAGAGTGAATGTTCCATTTGCGGAAAACACCGTTATCAAAAGTGACCACAAATGCAATTATGCATGTAATGTTTTTATTATAAAAGGGCATTTTGATGGTGAAAATTATCTTCCCCAAACTTGAAACTCACAAGCTGCTTATGTATGCCAGTTAGGCTCTGCACCCTTTGTCAAGTGGATTAATGTGCTTCATTTTAAGAAGTTATTTGGCCACTTTAGTTGTGATACAAACCTTATCAAAATGTATAGGCCTATGGGATAGGCTACAACTTTGATTTGAAAGATTTGCAAAAAAAAGCGTGATAGGCTAATATTGTCACCCATCAAACTATTCTTGATTTAATCTTGACTAAATAATATATGTGTCAAATTTGTTTTGATTTAGAATGGACCATTTTCCTGCACCTGTATCGAAACAGGGGCAGTTGGGAAAAAAGACATGTCATCTTAGCACTTAAATAGCGAATGGAGGATGCTTTTCCCATGGTTAATTTTCATGCCAGCCAGGTAGGCTATACTCCTGTTTGACAGAGAAGCAATGTGCTTAATAATAGGAAGGTTGAGAAATAAATATAGTAGGTCTAGCCTGTAGAAATCTGATGGGATCCTCCTCTTTTTAATAGAGGCCATCACTCTGTTTTCTCACACAATTACATAGCCTACAGAAATGTTGTGCAACATGAACTCATGGGCTCTCATGAAGTGTTTGATTTAATTTTTGATTACATTTGCACTGATGTAAGTGTGATTAGAGCGCCAGTACAGTGCTGAGTAGCAGTCAGTTAGCAAGTTTGGTAGGCTACTAATGACCAGCAGCAGCATCAGAGCTTGGAGAAAACTAATTACTGTGAATAAACGGTCACATGGAATTTGACTGCCATCATGACTAGTGACCGCCGGTGTGGCGGTAATACAGTCACCGTAACAACCCTATGTGTACCCAACTCATAATGAGTGTGTGCGTGTGTGTGTGTGTGTGTGTGAAGTTGGTTGTTCTTAGTTGATGGCGTGTATCTTATTATATTGCACGTGAGCAATTGTGTGTATGTGATCTCTGACGTGTGTGTGTGTGTGTTAGTGTGCCTGAGTAAACATATGGAGGTGCGCTGGCAGAGTTTAGCAGAAAGCGCTGATTCAGCACAGCTCCTTCGTCTTGCAGCAGCAGCCAGGAGAGCAGCCTAGCAGGGGGGGGGGGGCTGTTCTCCCCAGAGATACTGTCATCATGGGGCTTGTCTACCACTGTTTACTTGCATGTCTCCACATAGTTCATTAAAGCCTGTTCATCTCTTGCCTGCCATGTAGTAATCCTTAATCCTAATTACTGCTGATGCAGTAATGGTGTGTGTGTGTGTGTGTGTGTGTGTGTGTGTGTGTGTGTGTGTGTGTGTGTGTGTGGATAGCATACTACGTATGTATCACCCAGTGGTCGTCTGTCTGTCTGTCTGTCTGTCAGCACGTCTGCAGAAACAGCAACATCCTAATTGTAGGTGATTCTAAAACGAGGCGGACTGGGAAGGTTCTGGGAAGGATCAAACGGTTTATATCAAGGACTGGAACTAGCTGTATCACCTCCCTGAGTTACGGTACAGTACTGTCAGCCTGCAGGACTGGAACTAGCTGTATCACCTCCCTGAGTTACGGTACAGTACTGTCAGCCTGCAGGACTGGAACTAGCTGTATCACCTCCCTGAGTTACGGTACAGTACTGTCAGCCTGCAGGACTGGAACTAGCTGTATCACCTCCCTGAGTTACGGTACAGTACTGTCAGCCTGCAGGACTGGAACTAGCTGTATCACCTCCCTGAGTTACGGTACAGTACTGTCAGACTGCAGGACTGGAACTAGCTGTATCACCTCCCTGAGTTACGGTACAGTACTGTCAACCTGCAGGACTGGAACTAGCTGTCTGTTCACCCAGGTTTGGGGCCTGTATTCACAAAGTATCTCATAGTAGCAGGAGTTCTGATCTAGGATCAGGTCCCCCCTGTCCATATAGTCTTATTCCATTTGATATGATATTCCTACTCTAAGACGCTTAATGAATAGGGGCCCAGAAGAGCCTCAGTTGCTATGTTTTTTTTTCTTCGCGATCTGCTCCCTGGATAGAACATGAATTGGAATGGCACTGTGCTTTCATGTGAATTCCTCTTGGATACCATACAATTCATGCCATTCCTGGATGTCATTCCAATTTCTAGTAGTGGAGCTGAATGTAGAATGAAGTGCGGCCTTGCGGTGTCCTTAAGTACCGATTCAGATGTGTAGGAGAAGCATCCTTCCTGTCCATTAAGGGAAGACGTTGCTTCGGGTAGAAATAGGATCCTCCACAAAGGGAATAATATATAGCCAGCTGCTTTAAGATCAGCTTTAAGAGGACTGGGTTTGAATCATGTATCTATCTTGACCTTAGAATGACAAGTAAATAGACCTCCTTCCCCCATTGTGAAAGTAGGTATACCAGGCCCACTAATATACTAATATACAACAATATGTGGACACCCCTTCAAATTAGTGGATTTGTCTATTTCAGCCACACCCGTTGCTGACGGGTGTATTAAATCGAGCACACCGCCGTGCGATCTCCATAGACAAACATTGGCAGTAGAATGGCCTTACTGAAGAGGTCAGTGACTTTCAGCGTGGCACCGTCATAGGATGCCACCTTCCCAACAAGTTAGTTAGTCAAAATTCTGCCCTGCCAGAGCTGCCCATGTCAACTGTAAGTGCTGTTATGGTGAAGTGGAAACATCTAGGAGCAACAACGGCTCAGCCGCGAAGTAGTAGGCCACACAAGCTCACAGAATGGGACCGCCGAGTGCTGAAGCGCCTAGCTCGTAAAAATCGTCTGTCCTCGGTTGCAACACCAAGTTCCAAACTGCCTCTGGAAGCAACTTCAGCACAATAACTGTTCCTCGGGAGCTTCATGAAATGGGTTTCCATGGCCGAGCAGCCGCACACAGGCCTAAGATCACCATGCTCAATGCCAAGCATCGGCTGGAGTGGTGTAAAGCTCACCATCTGGCAGTCCGATGGACAAATCTAGGTTTGGCGTATGACAGGAGAACGCTACCTCCCCCAATGCATAGTGCCAACTGTAACATTTGCTGGAGGAGGAATAACGGTCTGGGGTTGTTTTTCATGCTTCGGACTAGGCCCCTTAGTTCCAGTGAAGGGAAATCTTAACACTACAGCTGTAACGCTCGTCCTCTTCTTCTGACGAGGAGTAAGAGAGATCGGACCAATTCGCAGCGTGGTTAGTGTCCATAACGTACTTTATTTGCAAGAACACTAAACTACAAAATAACAAAGTGAAAGAACGAAACAAACGAAACAGTCCCACAACACTCACACGGAAAACAATCACCCACAACTCAAAAGTGAAACCAGGCTACCTAAGTATGGTTCTCAATCAGGGACAACCAGGCTACCTAAGTATGGTTCTCAATCATACCAGGCCAAACACAGAAATCCCAAATCATAGAAAAAGGAACATAGACAACCCACCCAACTCACGTCCTGACCATACTAAACAAAGACATAACCAAAGAACTAAGGTCTGAACGTGACAACAGAATACAATGACATTCTAGACAATTCTGTGTTTCCAACTTTGTGGCAACAGTTTGTGGAAGTCCCTTTCCTGTTTCAGCATGACAATGTCCCTGTGCACAAAGCAAGATCCATACAGAAATGGTTTGTCGAGATCGGTGTGGAAGAACATGACTGGCCTGCACAGAGCCCTAACCTCAACCCCATTGAACACCTTTAGGATGAATTGGAACTCCGACTGCGAGCCAGGCCTAATCACCCAACCTCACTAATGCTCTTGTGGCTGAATGAAAGTCCCTGCAGCAATGCTCCAACATCTAGTGGAAAGCCTTCCCAGAAGAGTAAAGGCTGTTATAGCAGCAAAGGGGGACCAACTCCATATTAATGCCCATTATTTTGGAATGAGATGTTTAACTAGCAGGTATCCACATACTTGTGGTGATCTAGTGTAGCTGACGGCACCAGTGTGTGTGTGTGTGCTCATAGGTCTGTGTCGGTGACTGCAGGTTGGTTTGGAACACAACACAACAGTGCAGTGTGTGTGTGTGTGTGTGTGTGTGTGTGTGTGTGTGTGCTCGTGACAGAGAGAGTATGTGTGTGTGTGTGTGTGTGCGTGTGTGCGCGCATGTGCTAACCTTGAGGCCACCTGCTGACAAACTATCCCTTTCCTTTACTCCCCCCTCTTCAAAGACACCCCTGGTGATAATGAACACTGCCAGCCCCCATCCTCCATACGCACGCAGACACACACACACACACTCTCTCTCTGTCACACACACACACATAGAGACACACACACACACTCACACATTCCCTGTCACACACACACACATATACTCTCTCTCTCACACACACACACACACACACACACACACACACACACACACACACACACACACACACACACACACACACACACATACTCTCTGTCACACACACACTCTCTCTCTGTCACACACACACATAGAGACACACACACACTCACACACACATACTCTCTGTCACACACATACATACTCTCTTTCTCTCATGCACACACACACACACACACACACACACACACACACATAGAGACACATACACACACACATACTCTCTTTCTCTCACACACACACACACACACACACACACACACACACACACACACACACACACACACACACACACACACACACACACACACACACACACACACACACACACACACACACCGTCCTCCCAGCACCAACACCCCTGACATTGAGCTCTGTGTGCCTGTCCTGTCTCTCTCTCTCACTGCATCATCAGGCACAGCCACACATATGCTATAGTACTTACAATAACATCCCGCTGGACACACACTGGTTAAATCAATGTTTTTTCATCATCAATTCAATGAAATATTTTGAACCAACATGGAATAGACAATGAATTGACATCTGTGCCCAGTGGGATGCAACACAGCTTCTATAGCACTTACAGGGACATATAACTACAATGGTTAAATGCCACTATTTTGACATAATTGTCATGAGACCAGGGTTTAAAACCTCTACAGGATCGATGTCCCCATTGATGCTAATGTGACTAGAATGACGTTGTAAGTAGCAGCAAACTTTCCAGGACATAGACATGTCTTATATGGACAGAAAGCTTACATTTCTGTTAATCTAACTGCACTGTCCAATTTACAATAGCTATTACAGTGAAAAAATAAAATGATCAAATGTAGCATGGTTTTGTTTGATAAAATCCATTATTATATTCAAATGTAGGAACTGGGTTCTACAGTATGAACCCCTGCTGTCTCTGGCTCCACACCCACCCTGACCGGCCATGTAGATGTGTGAAAGTTAGTGTATAAGCTAATGATCCATCATGTATGACATTCCTGGGAGTTTGTAAACTTAAATGTTGTATTACCATATCATTTTTGTATGTTCTCTATAGTTACAGTGCCTTGCGAAAGTATTCGGCCCCCTTGAACTTTGCGACCTTTTGCCACATTTCAGGCTTCAAACATAAAGATATAAAACTGTATTTTTTTGTGAAGAATCAACAACAAGTGGGACACAATCATGAAGTGGAACGACATTTATTGGATATTTCAAACTTTTTTAACAAATCAAAAACTGACAAATTGGGCGTGCAAAATTATTCAGCCCCCTTAAGTTAATACTTTGTAGCGCCACCTTTTGCTGCGATTACAGCTGTAAGTCGCTTGGGGTATGTCTCTATCAGTTTTGCACATCGAGAGACTGAATTTTTTTCCCATTCCTCCTTGCAAAACAGCTCGAGCTCAGTGAGGTTGGATGGAGAGCATTTGTGAACAGCAGTTTTCAGTTCTTTCCACAGATTCTCGATTGGATTCAGGTCTGGACTTTGACTTGGCCATTCTAACACCTGGATATGTTTATTTTTGAACCATTCCATTGTAGATTTTGCTTTATGTTTTGGATCATTGTCTTGTTGGAAGACAAATCTCCGTCCCAGTCTCAGGTCTTTTGCAGACTCCATCAGGTTTTCTTCCAGAATGGTCCTGTATTTGGCTCCATCCATCTTCCCATCAATTTTAACCATCTTCCCTGTCCCTGCTGAAGAAAAGCAGGCCCAAACCATGATGCTGCCACCACCATGTTTGACAGTGGGGATGGTGTGTTCAGCTGTGTTGCTTTTACGCCAAACATAACGTTTTGCATTGTTGCCAAAAAGTTCAATTTTGGTTTCATCTGACCAGAGCACCTTCTTCCACATGTTTGGTGTGTCTCCCAGGTGGCTTGTGGCAAACTTTAAACTACACTTTTTATGGATATCTTTAAGAAATGGCTTTCTTCTTGCCACTCTTCCATAAAGGCCAGATTTGTGCAATATACGACTGATTGTTGTCCTGTGGACAGAGTCTCCCACCTCAGCTGTAGATCTCTGCAGTTCATCCAGAGTGATCATGGGCCTCTTGGCTGCATCTCTGATCAGTCTTCTCCTTGAATGAGCTGAAAGTTTAGAGGGACGGCCAGGTCTTGGTAGATTTGCACTGGTCTGATACTCCTTCCATTTCAATATTATCGCTTGCACAGTGCTCCTTGGGATGTTTAAAGCTTGGGAAATCTTTTTGTATCCAAATCCGGCTTTAAACTTCTTCACAACAGTATCTCGGACCTGCCTGGTGTGTTCCTTGTTCTTCATGATGCTCTCTGCGCTTTTGACGGACCTCTGAGACTATCACAGTGCAGGTGCATTTATACGGAGACTTGATTACACACAGGTGGATTGTATTTATCATCATTAGTCATTTAGGTCAACATTGGATCATTCAGAGATCCTCACTGAGCTTCTGGAGAGAGTTTGCTGCACTGAAAGTAAAGGGGCTGAATAATTTTGCACGCCCAATTTTTCAGTTTTTGATTTGTTAAAAAAGTTTGAAATATCCAATAAATGTCGTTCCACTTCATGATTCATGATTGATTGTGTCCCACTTGTTGTTGATTCTTCACAAAAAAATACAGTTTTATATCTTTATGTTTGAAGCCTGAAATGTGGCAAAAGGTCGCAAAGTTCAAGGGGGCCGAATACTTTCGCAAGGCACTGTATGTACTTGAAAATGTATCAATTGACCAATTCGGCACATTTGGGTAGACTTGATACAAAAAACTGTCCAGTATTGCAGCGGTTCACTGGATCAATCTGAAACTTTGCACACACAAAATCTAAATTGTGCCTAAACTACAATATTATATTATGGCCTTTCTCTTGCATTTCAAAAATGATTCAAATGTTTTTTTGAAAACGCATGTTTGTATGATTTTTTACCAGATCTGTTTTATATTCTCCTTTATTCATTTCACATTTCCACAAACTTCAAAGTATTTCCTTTCAAATGGTATCAAGAATATGCAAATCCTTGCTTCAGGTCCTGAGCTGCAGGCAGTTAGATTTGGGTATGTCATTTTAGGCAATATTGAAAAAAAGTGTCGGATCCTTTAAGAGTTTTTTAAAATTAAGGTAGATTTCATTTCTACTATGTGAGCATGCGCTTGCACACAAAAAAATAGTAACGACATGTCATTTAACTGTAAAAAGGGATTCGCTTTTAATGGGGCAACCAGGCAGTGGCATTTTCATCTTAATGGCAAACAGTAGGTTAGGCTAGCTAAGTGCGTTTGTCTACTTGATTGTCACAAGGCCCACTTGTAGCCTGAATTGATTGATGCGTCCACTGATGTCCGCCATGCGTCTCGGTCCCGCCCAGTCATCTCTGCAAAATGTCAGTGTTCGTCGTCGAGCCCCACCGCGTATACCACCCGTTTACAAGGCCATTCGCTAATTCCTTACGTGGTTGACAGGCGCTAATGCTAAATTAGGGTGTCATTACCTACAGTTTTCGCGCCACCTTTGCTTGAATTATTAGTTGTAGGCTCATGTTTTACCGGGCAAGCTTAACCGACACTATTTATTTTGCTGGTACGCCATACCAGACCGTACTGACTCAGGAGACCACGTTGCACCCAGTACAGATTTTATACATAGATAGCGTAGCACAGCATTAGGCCTTTACTTCTAATATACAGTAGATGTTGACATGCATTGACGTCAGTGTTATACACTGAGTGCATAAACCATTAGGAACACTTTGCCAACGTTGAGTTGCACCCCTTTTGTTTGCCCTCAGACCAACCTCAATTCGTAGGAACATGCACTCTACAAGGTGTGGAAAGCGTGGCCCGTTTTGACTCCAGTGCTTCCCAGGGCTGTGTCAAGTTGTCTGGGTGTCCTGGTGTTGGACCATTCTTGATACACACGGGAAACGGTTGAGCATGAAGACACAAACAGCGGTGTTGCAGTTCTTGACACACTGAAATCGCCTGGCACCTACTGCCATACCCCGTTCAAAGGCACTTCAATATTTTGTCTCGTGACATCAATAAGGGATCAGAGCTTTCACCTGGATTCGCCTGGTCCGTCTACGTCATGGAAAGAGCAGGTGTTCCTAATGTTTTGTACACTCGGTGTGTGTGCAGCGGTTCATGTCAAGTCAGATTTAGTTAAAGTGCATTTTACATGGATCACACCACACTTACATAAGACTTTAAAGTAACAAAGTGACAGTAGTCTTGGTCCACATGATGGGATGGACTGGTTCTCGTTGGTGAAAATGAAAAATGAATATCTGTTTCCTGTGGCTGACTCGTGATGATGCATCTATTCAGCCCCCTGCTGGAATGCCAGATCGAATCTTCGCACGGTTCACTGGTCTCCTCGCCTCCTCTCCAACCACACCTCTATCTTTCTCGTTCTCTCTCTCTCCATCCTTGTTCGAAGGATTTTAGAGGGAGACAGACGAGGCAGCTGAGTCCTGCCCTATCTGTTAGCCTCTTTAGATAACCATAGCATCCCATTTTATTCTCTCTTTCTCTCTCTCTCTCTCTCGCTCTCTTTCTCTCTCTTTCTTCTCTCTCTCTCTCTCTCTCTCTCTCTCTCTCTCTCTCTCTCTCTCTCTTTCTTCTCTCTCTCTTTCAAAATACGTTTAATTTAAAGTGCTTTATTGGCCTGACAAAGATACTTGTGTTGCCAACGCAAGAAGGTTATACAATTCAACATTGAAAAACATAAAAACATAATCTCTTTCTTAATTCAATTCAATTTCAATTCAAGGGGCTTTATTGGCATGGGAAACATATGTTAAAATTGTCAAAGCAAGTGAAGTAGATAATATACGAAACTGAAATAAGCAATAAAAATGAACAGTAAACTTTACACTCACAGAAGTTCCAAAATAATGTATAATGAAATGTCATATTATATATATATATATATATACACAGTGTTGTAACGATGTGCAAATGGTGAAAGTACAAACGGGAAAATAAATAAACATAAATATGGGTTGTATTTACAATGGTGTTTGTTCTTCACTGGTTAACCTTTTTCTTGTGGCAACAGGTCACAAGTCTTGTTGCTGTGACGGCACACTGTGGTATTTCACCCAGTAGATGTGGGAGTTTACCAAAATAGGGTTTGTTTTCAAATTCTTTGTGGATCTGTGTAATCTAAGAAATATGTGTCTCTAATATGGTCATACATTTATTTGTCAGGAGGTTAGGAGGTGCAGCTCAGTTTCCACCTCATTTTGTGGGCAGTGTGCACATAGCCTGTCTTCTCTTGAGACTGCCTACGGCGGCCTTTCTCAATAGCAAGGCTATGCTCACTGAGTCTGTACATAGTCAAAGCTTTCCTTAAGTTTGGGTCAGTCACAGTGGTCAGGTATTCTAGTTTGCTCTGTTTTTTTGTTAATTCTTTCCAATGTGTCCAGTAATTATCTTCTTTTTTCTCATGATTTGGTTGGATCTACTTGTGTTGCTGTCCTCGGGCTCTTTGGGGTCTGTTTGTGTTTGTGAACAGAGCCCCAGGACCAGGTTCATCTCTCTGTAGGTGATGGCTTTGTTATGGAAGGCTTGGAAATCGCTTCCTTTTAGGTGGTTGTAGAATTTAACGGCACTTTTCTGGATTTTGATAAATAGCGAGTATCGGCCTAATTCTGCTCTGCATGCATTATTTGGTGTTTTACATTGTATACGGGGCATATTTTTGCAGAATTCTGCATGCAGAGTCTCAATTTGGTGTTTGTCCCATTTTGTGAATTCTTGGTTGGTGAGCGGACCAGACCTCACACCCATAAAGGGCAATGGGTTCTATAATTAATTCAAGTATTTTTTGCCAGATCCTAATTGGTATGTCAAATTTCATGTTCCTTTTGATGGCATAGAAGGCCCTTGTTGCCTTGTCTCTCAGATCGTTCACAGCTTTGTGGAAGTTACCTGTGGTGCTGATGTTTAGGCCGAGGTATGTATAGGTCTTACTGAGATTTACTGTCAGGGCCCAGGTCTGACAGAATCTGTGCAGAAGATCTAGGTGCTGCTGTAGGCCCTCCTTGGTTGGTGACAGATGCGCCAGATCATCAGCAAACAGTAGACATTTGACTTCAGATTCTAGTAGGGTGAGGCCGGGTGCTGCAGACTGTTCTAGTGCCCTCGCCAATTCGTTGATATATATGTTGAAGAGGGTGGGGCTTAAGCTGCATCCCTGTCTCACCCCATGGCCCTGTGGGAAGAAATGTGTGTGTTTCTTTGCCAATTTTAACCGCACACACTCTCTCTGTCTCTCTCTCTCTCTCTCTCTAACTCTCTCTGTCTTTCTCTCTCTCTCTCTCCGTCCTCCCAGCCCCATCACCCCTGACATTGAGCTCTGTGTGCCTGTCCTGTCTCTCTCTCTGTCTTTCTTTCTTTCTTTCTTTATTTCTATCTTTCTTAATACAGTCTGTTCTATTTTCCCTGAGCTTTCACCTGACACACTCATCCCTGGGGTTACAATAACTCATAAGACATTCATGATTACCTCGTATATCTCAAGGTTTTGATAGTTTGCTCCTTTCGATATTAATGTATTGTGTCTCTCATATTCTGCACATGTTTTCCTGGAGCGGCGTCTGGCAACACGAATCAAACGTCCACTGCTTCAAGAGGAATTCACAATTTCCTCCCTCAGCCTTTTTTTCAGACAGAAGGCCGCTAAGAGGATTTAGTTGTGGAACTCAGCTGAAGGAGAGAAAGAAGAGAAGAGAGGGAGAAAAAGAGAGGGAGAGAGAGTGAGAGAGAGGAGGAGAGGAAAGAGAAGATGAGAGCGAGAGACAGGGAGAGAGTGAATAGGGAGGAAGAGAGAGGGACAGAGAGAAAACAGCAGAAAGAAAGAGAGGAGAGGAAAAAGAAAGAGAGACAGGGGTGAGTGAATGAAAAAGAGAGAAAGAGAGAAGAGGGAAAACAGAAAGTAGATCCAGATAAGAGAAAATAGCCAGAGAGAGAGAGCAAGAGAGAGAGAGCGAGCAAGAGAGAGAGAGCAAGAGAGAGAGAGCAAGAGAGAGCGAGCAATAGAGAGAGAGATTGAGATTACCAGACCTCTCTTTCAGCTCTAGACTGCATCTTTGTGCACCGGGGTTATGGCTATAACCTCAGCTTGTATGAATTGACGATGAATGCAGTGTGTGTGTGCACATGCGTGGGTGTATGCGGTTTGTGTGTGAATTGTACATGTGTGCAATCACATTTGCGCCTGAGTGTGTGAACTAGCAATGCTCTGCAGGTATAAATCTGCCCTGGCAGTGACCTGAGCATGTTTCATATAGAGGGATGAAATGAGGAATGCTCTGAAAGAGAGGAGAGAGAGAAACAGGAGAGAGAGAGAGAGAGAAGAGAAACAGGAGAGAGAGAGGAGAAGAGAAACAGGAGAGAGAGAGAGGGGAGAAGAGAAACAGGAGAGAGAGAGAGGAGAAGAGAAACAGGAGAGAGAGAGAGAGGAGAAGAGAAACAGGAGAGAGAGAGAGAGAGGAGAAGAGAAACAGGTCTTTCCACTGTGAGAATAATAGGCACAATGAGGGGTTTCTCACCTCTGCAGATGGGACAGATGGGAAAGGTTTGCACCCAGAATACACCTAGCTCTGGATGGATGCTGCAGCATTGTACACACACACACACACGCACACACACACACACAGTTACATTCTATCCTAAACCATCGCCTTGTACCTCGTCGTTGATTTCCCAGTGGTTTGCGGTTAACGCAACAACGACCATCTCCGTTAGGCCCATATATCACATTATATAGAAGCTGTAGAAATATCTTATTACATGAGTTTTAGTGATCAATCTAATTACCTGAATCATTTATTTTATCCACCACCCTCTCACTAGCTCTTTGTCCTTCTGAGACAAAACTTCTGAGAAACTCCCAGAATGCATCACGTTCTGC
>NC_048572.1:58135914-58215914 GCF_013265735.2 Oncorhynchus mykiss
GGACGGACTACCACGCGATGGGACGGACTACCACGCACTGGGACGGACTACCACGCGGTGGGACGGACTACCACGCGGTGGGACGGACTACCACACGCTGGGACGGACTACCACGCGGTGGGACGGACTACCACGCGGTGGGACGGACTACCACGCGGTGGGACGGACTACCACGCGGTGAGACGGACTACCACGCGGTGAGACGGACTACCACACACTGGGACGGACTACCACGCTGTGGGACGGACTACCACGCTGTGGGACGGACTACCACGCGGTGGGACTGACTACCACGCTGTGGGACGGACTACCACGCAGTGGGACGGACTACCACGCAGTGGGACAGACTACCACGCGGTGGGACGGACTACCACGCGGTGGGACGGACTACCACGCGGTGGGACGGACTACCACGCGGTGGGACGGACTACCACGCTGTGGGACGGACTACCACGCGGTGGGACGGACTACCACGCGGTGGGACGGACTACCACGCGTTGGGACGGACTACCACGCGGTGGGACGGACTACCACGCTGTGGGACGGACTACCACGCACTGGGACGGACTACCACGCACTGGGACGGACTACCACGCGCTGGGACGGACTACCACGCGGTGGGACGGACTACCACGCGTTGGGACGGACTACCACGCACTGGGACGGACTACCACGCGGTGGGACGGACTACCACGCGGTGGGTCGGACTACCACGCACTGGGACAAACTACCACGCGGTGGGACAAACTACCACGCGGTGGGACGGACTACCACGCGCTGGGACGGACTACCACGCGGTGGGACGGACTACCACGCGTTGGGACGAACTACCACGCGTTGGGACGGACTACCACGCGGTGGGACGGACTACCACGCGGTGGGACGGACTACCACGCGGTGGGACGGACTACCACGCACTGGGACGGACTACCACGCGGTGGGACGGACTACCACGCGGTGGGACGGACTACCACGCGGTGGGACGGACTACCACACGGTGGGACGGACTACCACGCGGTGGAACGGACTACCACGCGGTGGAACGGACTACCACGCGGTGGAACGGACTACCACGCGGTGGAACGGACTACCACGCGGTGGGACGGACTACCACGCGGTGGGACGGACTACCACGCGTTGGGACGGACTACCACGCACTGGGACGGACTACCACGCAGTGGGACGGACTACCACGCAGTGGGACGGACTACCACGCTGTGGGACGGACTACCACGCGGTGGGACGGACTACCACGCGGTGGGACGGACTACCACGCGTTGGGACGGACTACCGCGCGTTGGGACGGACTACCACGCGGTGGGACGGACTACCACGCGTTGGGACGGACTACCACGCACTGGGACAAACTACCACGCGGTGGGACAAACTACCACGCGGTGGGACGGACTACCACGCGCTGGGACGGACTACCACGCGGTGGGACGGACTACCACGCGTTGGGACGAACTACCACGCGTTGGGACGGACTACCACGCGGTGGGACGGACTACCACGCGGTGGGACGGACTACCACGCGGTGGGACGGACTACCACGCACTGGGACGGACTACCACGCGGTGGGACGGACTACCACGCGGTGGGACGGACTACCACGCGGTGGGACGGACTACCACACGGTGGGACGGACTACCACGCGGTGGAACGGACTACCACGCGGTGGAACGGACTACCACGCGGTGGAACGGACTACCACGCGGTGGAACGGACTACCACGCGGTGGGACGGACTACCACGCGGTGGGACGGACTACCACGCGTTGGGACGGACTACCACGCACTGGGACGGACTACCACGCAGTGGGACGGACTACCACGCAGTGGGACGGACTACCACGCTGTGGGACGGACTACCACGCGGTGGGACGGACTACCACGCGGTGGGACGGACTACCACGCGTTGGGACGGACTACCACGCGTTGGGACGGACTACCACGCGGTGGGACGGACTACCACGCGTTGGGACGGACTACCACGCGGGACTTCTGGGCCTCAATATGCAAAACTCGCTCACATACTCACGTGCACGCTTTCACACACACACACACACCTAAACTAACGCATATGCAGGCATACACTTGCGCACGCACACACTTTTCAATCTGCTGCTGGTTTTCTGTGTTGTCAGCTACAGTACTTACCTGTGTGGATACTTTTCATCTTTAGCCAATCTTCTCCCGGGTTTCAACGCCATTGGGCAGAGTTCACTTCATTTTCAATCTCTCGGCTGTTTATATGCTCTAAAGGATTAACACATATAAGAAATGCATGCCGGATGAATAATACAATCCCTTTCCCACCAGGCCAGCGTAGCCGATTGGACCCACTCTAATTGATTAATCCTAATCCACGTCATCATTTTGTATTGCCTGTTGCGGCAGGATTATTTTCCTTCTGTGGCAAACTGGCTCAGATGAGGACCCCATGTCTGTATGCAACAGTAGAATGTATCGAACTCATTGGTAGAGAAGGGCAGGAACGCACACGCTCATCAGACGCGGCATGCGTGTGTGGGTGGCCATGTACTGTGTATAGACCCATTGATTTGTTTGAGTATATTTAGACATCGTTCTATCGAGCTCACCCAACATCAGCCCTTTATCGATAGAGTTGAATGGATGAAACGTGTCTGAATAGATTCTATTTTTGTTTCTATTTTCGTTTCCTGAATAGCTTTGAATGAACTGTGCTTGTCCCCGGATTAAATGAAACGCAATGCAATAGTATCAGAGATATATTTTGTATCGCGACTATACCAAGAATGTCCACGTGTCTTTTCGTACACCAACATGCTCCGTGAAGTGTTGGGCAACCTCCTTTCACCAGAAAACATCGGTCAAAGCCTGTTTGTACATTGTTGATTCACTATTGTTCGCCGCTCGTCCATTTTTGTTGTCGTCGTCTGTGTTTCCCTCTTTGAATTGCACATATGCATGTCTACCCTTCATAGTTAGCATTGTTTTGTTACGTTAGTAACTTGAGACCGTGTACTGTATTACATTGCAACAGTCTGTTACCTCTACGGAAAATAAGAAGAAAAATAACATTTCACGCTACTCTGCACCCTCTCTCTTTATCTCCCTCTCTCTCTCTCGCTCGCTCTCACTCATCTGTCTCTCTTTTCCCATAACCCATTCAATTGCTTTAGTTCTGTTTGGACAAGGTGATCAAAAGATGTAACCAGCTTATTCTGCAGTTACCATATTAACCCATATTTAGGATAACCGTTGAACAATATATTATGTCACTCATGCAGAAACATACACAATGCAGTTACATACACGGGCAGGGCATTTCTATCGCTTCGCCAAAATATCAAACTTTGATTTAATATTTTGATTGAAGTCTGTTTTTATTTTACATTTTTTAGAAGGGAATGTTTCTTCGGTTGGTACCGTAGAGGTTTGTACACTTGAAGTGATTAAAGCCAGCAGAATGAATGTCTCAAAAAACACAGATGTTTAAACTGTTTAGGCCAGTCGGTTTCTGCTGACCACGGGATCTGAGGGGTAAAAAACGATGCTACATTTAGCCTACACCTGGTTCATGTTCAATAGGGCACGCAAAGGAAAGTGAAAATGAGACGTTATCATGACCTCTTTTTTTTAACGTTTTTTTCTTTCTTGCTGCCTAATGAACACAACCCTCGCCTCCTCTTTCTGCTGACAAGGGCATGACCTACATTGGGCGAAAAGTCCTTTACTGTGTCTCCAAAGTTGGAGTGGTGCATTGCTTCCCGCAGTATCTGTATTGAACTGAGTTGGCCTAATGCAAAGTTGGCCCACAGACATTTTGTTTTCAGGCCACATTCAGAGCTGTACTGCCGACACATCACCTGGTCACTGTCCTCTCGGCTGCATTTCTCATCTACCATTTCTTTAACTCGCATCCAATGCATTCAGATCACTTACTATAGCATGTGTATAAATGTATATATTTTAAGTCCCTCTCCACTTGTCGTTTCATTTCCTTTCTTTTATATTGGAAACATCACAGTGTAAGAAATGTGGTGTTGTAAAGGTATATCACATTTATTCTACTATAATGCTGTACTGAAGATTTCCCCCATCAGCAAGATTACTATCGTAATGGCCATTGAGTGTGAATGCAGTGGACATTTGCCTGACAACTGATATTGGCTCTTTCTCAATTCATCTTTCTCCTATTCCTTGTATCCTCTCGCCACGCCTCATTCTCAAACCGCTTTGGAGAAGGAAGCGAGCGGAGGGACCTTGGACCTTCTCCAATAGGGTTGAGAAGGTGGTGAGGAATCCCGGGAAGGACTAGTTAAGAGAGAGCCGTTGTTTTCATCCTATGTGACTTATTCCTTATTAAAGGGCTCCCACTGTTACTGCCGAGTCAACAGAGCCTTCTATAAAAGTTAATGAACACAAGCATGTCAAAACAACAAAAAACAAGAGTCATTCCAATGATTGAGAGGTATTGAGGCGGGCTTCCAGGTGTGCGTGCGTGCGTGCCGGTGCGCTAACGAACGTGTGTGCATATAGTCGTGTGCGTGAAAGCCTATGTGCGTGTATGTGTGCGAGCGTGCTTAGAATGTGTGAAAATATGAGTGTACGTACAAGCATTCCCCCTCATCAGCGACGCAGGTTTTTAATTCAAATGGAATTCAATTAGGTCAGGGTTGGCAGCTTCCCACATAGGACACCCATGGCAGCCGTGCGGTGTTGAGACGTGTTGGGTAGTGTGTAAGTAAGGACTCTTTCTTCACCACACACATTTATGTACTTCTGTCGTTGAGCTCTTCTTGTGTGTTCATGTTCTGTATTGTGTCATGTTTTCGGGTGGACCACAGGAAGAGTAGCTTCTGCTTCAGCAACAGCTATTGGGGATCCTAATAAAATACCAAATACACACACACACACACACACTGCCAGGTGCCCAGAGGAGAGAACATCCTCACACTGTTCACCTGCCCTCTGTAGCACACGGCATGATGGGAAATGGAACTGACAGCCAATCAGTGAAGAGGAAAGGAAAGAGGGGAAGACAAAGAAGGAGTACGGGGAGAGGTGAGGAGTTTCTTCTGACCCTTTCTCAATGTAAAAGTCGTTCAAATATTATGTCGGCATTTCCAGAAATGTTGATGATATTAGATGTAATGTCAGATACACAGTAACCTAAGGGGCGAGACAGTCAGATCAGGTCGAGAGTTTTTCTAAAATGAGAGTTGAGAGGGTTGATCTGTGGACGTGTGTGGGCTCCCTGTGAAGGAAAACACCATAGCCATATCCATCCTACCACCTGTCTGGGTGTTCTTCAGACAGCATTAGGTTGGTTACCCGCCTGGGTAACTCCCGGATAGGGTTACACTATCCTAAAGACTGTCTGTCTTTTTCCACTGCAGTGGACCTGAGCCCTCTGCTTCCTCCTTGGTCCTTCTGAAGAGTCACCCAAGCTGAGCTGCTTGAGTCCACTGATTTGTTGACCTGATCTTATGTCACAGACATCTCCAGTTCTCCCCCTTTCCCCATCCGTTTGGTAGTGAAAGAGCACTGTCTCTTGTTGTGTGTGTGTGTGTGTGTGTGTGTGTGTGTGTGTGTGTGTGTGTGTGTGTGTGTGTGTGTGTGTGTGTGTGTGTGTGTGTGTGTGTGTGTGTGTGTGTGTGTGTGTGTGTGTGTGTGTGTGTGCGCAACCAGGCCAGAGACTAATATAGCTGGTGCCACTGCCACTGAAGCGCTGATGTGGGCTGCAGTTGAAAATAGACCAGACAGACCAGGCAGGGAGCAGCTGTGACCCTGGATCCCCCTCACTCTCACTCTTTACATGTACACGGTGTGTGTGTGTGTGCATTATTATGTGTGTCTGCCCATTTTTTCTGGCCTGAATAGTCAGCACTGCAGAAACCCAGCCAATCAGCCATCTGAACACAATGTGGGCTCCATCTTTAATTTGATTGCAATATACTGTCTTTGATCAGCTGTGTGTTTTATAGACTAGGAAAGGAAATGGAGATACCTAGTCAGTTGTGCAACGGAATGCTTTCAACTGAAATGTGTCTTCTGCATTTAACCCAATCCCTCTGAATCAGAGAGGTGCAGGGGGCTGTCTTAATCGACAGCCACATCTTCGGTGCCCGGGGAACAGCAGGTTAACTGCCTTGCTCGGGGGCAGAACGACAGATTTTTACCTTGTCAGCTCTGGCGTTCGATCCAGCAACCGTTTGGTTACTGGCCCAACGGTCTAACCACTAGGCTACCAGCCGCCCCTAACTAAACTGCTTACGCACACACATTGCATTCACTTGCGTCAGTATCAAGCTGTTGGAAAATAGTCGTGCAGCAACAGGACATGTTAATTATTATTTTGATTATAATTAATGGACATTTGTGTAGGAGTTGATACATTTCTCAGAAGGGAAAATCAAGTCTGAAATTTCAAAGTGTAAATTACAAACTTGAAAAGCCTTTTTAAACCTCAAATACACGACAAGTTCTCCTGCAACAGGGTGATCAAATTAAGATCCTACTCCTCTCGCTTTCTCCATAGACAAGTATTTATGCATGCACACGCACGCATGCACACACACACACAGATCTTCTACTCATGTGTGTGCGTCAGTGTAGGTGAGATGACACAGACGTTCCCAGGCACAATGTAGTCCAATTAATGTTGAGCCTGTGAAGTGTCAGTATGTGGCCTTGGACTGTAGACTGTCCTCTCTCCTCTCATCCTTTTCTCTCCTCTTCTCTTTATCCCTCTCCTGTCTCCTGCCTAGACACTGACTCACTGTCTCTCAGTAAGAAGCATTAAATAGAGTCACTGTGTGTGTGTGTGTGTGTGTGTGTGTGTGTGTGTGTGTCTACATGTGTTCGTGTGTGTCTACATGTGTTCGTGTGCAGTGTGTGGGCAAACATCTGTGTGTGTGTGTGTGTGTGTGTGTGTGTGTGTGTGTGTGTGTCCAGTCTCAGTGCAGGCCAGGAAACTACCATTACTGATCTGTTTTCACACTGATGGTTTTAACAGTGGGAGGTGTGGTCAGGCTACAGATGTAGGACCTTAATTTGAGCCAATTTGCTACAGCAGGAAAATTCTCCGGCAGCAATAGGAAATATGAATTGTTATGTGCATTATAATTAATGGACATTTTTGTAGGGTGTGATGCATTTTTTTGTAAGAGAAATTTCTCTTTGAAATGACAAACTTTTTAAACCTCAAAAAGTTCTCCAGCAAAAGGGTGATCAAATTTAGATCTTAAATCGGTAGTGTTGCCCATCCATCTAATGCGTTCACAGTTACAGTGGAACGATGGGGAATGTAACTACTGTCGTAAGGCAGTGAGGAGTGTTGTAAACGATGATGATGATGGAGATGACAATTAAGTCAACATCGATGACGAAGATGACAGTGATGATAATGCATGATGATGATAATGACAAACGACAATCAGGACTTGTTTGCCTGAGTGGAGGATGTAAGCCCTGAGGATGCCCTGTAAAGCCCTGATCCCGCGCGCTCTAACGTTGGCCACCCCACCGGGTGACGTTCAAAGTTCACCAGTTAAACTACCAGAATTTTGACATCGTTCAAGAATTGTATGTAGTCTATCACAAGGCATCTAATGGCCCTTTTGGGTACCTCAGATTATCACAGTTGTCTGTACTCATCTCTGGCCCTCTGTGTGGCCTAATCACATGTCAAATATATGAAATCATTAAAGAAGATCATAAAAACAAATAGATGTACAACATGATCCTACATATACACCATCAACTTAGTGAACACCATTGGTGTTTAGTATGATGGTTTCAGCATGAAATATCCTTTCAAAAAAATCCCTTGTATTTCTTTTACTATGTCAATATGTATTTGTTTTCAATGTTTTGGCGTCAAACTTGTGGCAGTTGTGAAAAAAGTCAATAGTTGGAAGAGTTACAGAGTTAATTGAAAATAACCCCGTTGTTCATTAATTAGGCTATTTTCTCTTAACCATATGGTCTATCTACTAGAAACTCGTGGACAATATGGACACAGATATAATTCATGAATACTATATATTCATATATATTTTTGTAAGTTATTCAAATACAAAATGACCAAAGTTACAATAGATTGCCATAGTTTTCTGTTAACTACCAAAATTACCGGTAGCTTTGCAACCCTAGTCGCCCCAGCCCGAGCCAGGACAGAACGACAGTGGGTGCACCATCACACCGCATGTCTCTAAAGACACATACCTCTGCCAGCACTCTATGTGTGTGTGTGTTTGTGTGTGTGTGTGTGTGCGTGCGTGCGTGCGTGCGTGTGTGCATGTGTGTGTGCATAGATCGAACACCACTGGCTAATTCTGGGCAATTATCTTCCATAAATAGCAACGTTTCCTCCATTGGAACTTCCATCCAGCCAGCCAACCAGCCATACAGACTCTGAACTAGCCAGCCAGTCAGCCACATCAGCTGAGAGAGCTACAGTAGCTGTCAACATCGATGCCAGTGTCACCACCACTAACTCACTACTGGGACTATCCTTCCAGCAGCAGTGACTTTTCCAGCCAGAAGTGTCTTTAAAGTATTCCTGGGGCTTTTGGCAAATGCTGCTCTCTGCTCTGTTGCCACACAGACACACAGTTACGTTCAGACAGAGGCTTCCTGAATGGAAATAGAGATGGTTGGAGATGCAACTCTGCCCTACTCTGCTCTTCTCCCAAGTCCTCTTAGGACTCTCCTAGATAAAGGAGACAACGGGACTGGAGCTCTGTGAGTTTCTACCCTGGTCCAAGATCTGTTTGTGCTGCCTTGCCAATAGCACACACAGGTCTAGGATCAAGCTACAGGGTTTCTGCTCAAACTGATCAAACAACCACTTTGCAAAAACGAACATACTGTGACATTCTCCAACATTCACTTTTTTCTGCAGTATATTTAGAAATAGATCACAAATGCTGTATGTATTAATACACCACATTGACTTCATGTCCTATGTAGTCTGATCCCACTTGGCACAGAAGTCAATTCAACATCTATTCCATGTTAGTTCAACGTGGAAACATTGTGGAAACCATGCTGATTCAACCAATGGATGCCCGGTGGGATGTGGCATTGCAAAGAGGGGGTGGGAACAGGTAAGGAACTGCCCACTGGGCACAAACCGCTTGTTTCAATGTCATTTGTCAACATATTGTAACTTGGAATCTACATGGAAAATACAGTACATCACGTGTAAAAAAAAAAAAGAAAGAAGAAGTCATCAACGTAAACTGTCATCAACGTAAACTGTCATCAACGTAAACTGTCATCAACGTAAACTGTCATCAACGTAAACTGTCATCAACGTAAACTGTCATCAACGTAAACTGTCATCAACGTAAACTGTTTTTTTGATGGTAAGATTTCAACCACTGGATTAATTCATCATGGTAACCAATTTTCAACGTGTACATACCTTGAAACAAAATATGTTGAATTTGTACCCTTGGAACAATGTCAGATGTTCAACGTAATATATATATTATATATATATATATTATAAGAGACAAAACAATAGCCTGGGCAGCACCTACAGCTATCCCTTCAGTCTCCCAACCAGGGTTTCAACCAGGCCCAGCCCTGCTTAGCTTTGATGTATGTCACCCTCTGACTATTACCAATGTGCTAGCATGAAGTCATTCCAAAGGGTAGGTTCAACAGAGCAAATGAATGGTAAACATTTGTGAACCAGTCACGAACGGCTATTGTTTAAATTCAGCCCAGGATTAACCTACAGTTAGACAATGCATACAGGCCAGGGGTTTCAGACTGTGGTGGGTTTCAAATGGAATCTACAAGTTAATAAGAAATGTGTTGGATTCACGTCTCCATCTCAACCACGTTGAGGACAGAACGACAGGACAGAACGACATATCAATCGTTAACCAGCAGATAACTTCCATCTTTAAAAGTTGATATTTGGTTCCAATGGCAACCAAACACAATTCGATATCACTTTTTTTGCAACACGGTAAATACCCTATTAGCTTGTCGAAAAGTTAACAAATGACATGCTGGATTCATGTCTCCATTGTAACCAAAAATGAAAGTTAAAGAAGAAGATTAAGCCAGTGGCTCAGATGGAACTAATCCAAGCAGTAGATACATCTCCTTTAAAATGTTGATATTTGGTTGTGTTGTCAACCAAACACATTTTAATATGACTTTTTGTAATACAGTATATGGGCTAAAGTTAAGAATATCTTTCAAACTAATATACAGTATTTATTTAACTTTAGAATGAGCAACACATTTTAGGTTACTGTAACAATGCGTTTCTTCTTATGTAATCATAGAAAGTGTATATTTTCAGGGTCGCAGGTCTGTGGAAATCGTAGATATAGCACGGTAGCGACACATTCTTGTTGTTGTATAAATGAACAAATGATCTGACATTGTATTCCCATTCGAACTTTGCTGTGCTATTAAATGGTTGAAAAGGCAGTGATAACAAATTGGGAAATCAACAGACTTTTGTCTGTCTTTATGAGTGGGTGAAAATAGGTTGGAATCTCATTGATCAACGTATCAACCAAATATTAGCCATTTCTCCAACTTGAAATGTATGTGCCTGGTGGGAGGTCACCTTGTGTGTGTTGAAATACTAAATAGAAGTTTCTTTATCACTGTATGGAAGTTTGCTTTTGCTTTGCTTAAGTGTGTGTGTATGTGTGTGTGTGTGTGTATGTGTGTGTGTGTATGTGTGTGTCTCTCTTTCTTGAGATACACACACACACCACAGATTCCTAATAGCACCTTGGTCCAATACCCAGTAGAGCCTTTTGGCGAGTCATTAGAAAGCATCTTGAGGAGGACAAACATAGATGATTATGATCAAAATAAGGCTGAGATACACACACACACACATACACACTCCGCTCCCTGCAATAAAGCTGTATCCCAGAGGAATCCACAGTTATTTTGGAGGTTATTAAAGGAAAATAGAGAGAGGCACGAACAGCCCTGCAACCCAAAGCCCAGTATGGACCCCTCACTGACTGACTGACCGAGGCAGGGACTGAGAGGGGACAGAGGGGTGAGGAGGTCCTAGTCGCCCCCCTACTTAAGTGCCTACGGGTGGGTTAAGGCAAGGTGACAGAGGCGCATGAGAGCAGAGGAGGTTTAAATCACTTCCTGTTCATTGTACACGCATTGACGCACACACACACACACACACACACACACACACACACAGCCCTACCCCCTCTCACACAAAGTCTTACCCCTCACACACACACACACACATATACCCCTACCCCCTCACACACACACACACCCCTACCTCCTCACACACACCGTACATCCCAATGCTCCTCTCCCTCTTCTCTCTAGTGGAGTGTAAAGTGAGATAGTTGTCATTAGAATATATTGTGTCTTAATAAGGTGGAGAGTAGTAGGGCCCAGGGCATTACTCACAGTGAAGCTGCGACTGTTAGGGAAACAGATTAGTCGCATCGCCCTGATGAGTACGGCCCCGCCGTGGAGATATGTGGCCCTGCAAGGCGTCCTCATCCTCACCAATTCCAATTAAACGCTAGACTGCGCTAAGGGTAGGTTTGTGTGTGTGTGAGTGTGAGGATGTGGGGCCACTGGGGGGATGGGAGGGTCTGCCCTGGTCTTGGGCACCGAGCATTACTCAAGCCTACCGCATCGTATACTGAATCACTGAGGAAATGGTACAGTGTTCTTTCTCTGTGTGTGTTTTAATTTGCTGGCAGTGAAACGTGCAGTCTGGTGCAATCCGGGTTTTGAGTCAAGTTAACAGTCAGTGGCATGTAAATCATGTAATCATGTACAAACAATGCAGGCGGGCAAAGGGAAAAACAGACGTCTGCAATACAGGGTGGCCCAAAACAAGCTCCTCTTGTCACTAAATCACATACAAAGACCAGTAGATCATCCCTGCAGATGAAATAATAGAAACCTGTAAGAGATCGTTTCTCATCTTCTATCCATCAGACGGAACTGACATGCTCTGTTTGGCGTTCTGCCCTGTTCTCCTTCCTTCATGTCTAAAATCGAGGAACGCTTCTGTGAACGCTCCTCCCGTCCTCCTCTCCTCCCTCCTCTCCTCTCCTCCCTCCTCTCCTCCCTCCCTCCTCCTCCCTCCTCTCCTCCCTCCCTCCTCTTCTCCCTCCCTCCTCTCCTCCTCCCTCATCTCCTCCTCTCCTCCCTCCTCTCCTCCTCCCTCCCCTCCTCACTCCTCTCCTCACTCCTCTCCTCCCCTCTCTCCTCTCCTCCCTCCTCTCCTCCCTCCCTCCCTCCTTCCCTGGGTGCTATTCCTCCACCTAGACCGCGGTTAAATCCCCCTCTACCTTTCACCCCCCCTACCTCTTACTCTCTCTATCTCTTCTCTCCCCCTCTTCACCCTTCTCCCTATTCTTCCCCCCGGACACTCCTCATCTCAAAGGGTAGAGATCATAGGGGAGTGTCGGAACCACGATTGATGTGCTTGTGTGTACGTGTGTGCCTATGTGCACTTGTGTGTGTGTGTATGTGTGTGTATATGTGTGTGTGCGTCACAGTGTGTGTGCGTCACAGTGTGTGTGTGTGTGTGTGTATGCGTGTGTATTACATGATGGATGTGTGTGGAGATCCTGGGGGGGTCATTGATCCAGTGTGTATCCTGTGAGTGTCTGACGGTCCCATGCTGCCTGACCAGTGTGGAGATCGATGCTGCTGTGGCTCTCTCCTCTGACTCATAGGGACAGGAGTTTATACTGACTACATTAAGCTGACCAGTAAAAAATCTGGGTCCAAGGTAAAGCATCAATAGTCATAGGACAAGGACAAGGATGAACACTCCAAAATAAAAATGAATGCTGGGTTCAAAACATCCTTGGGCACGGAACACACTCTGGGTTATTTGGAGCGTTTGGGTTTGCGTGAATAACCGAACATGTTGGGTTGTTTGGATAACACAGTCAAACATTTATTTAACCCTCGGGCTCATATATCATAGCTCAACAACCCAACCTGGCTCTTTTTAAAGACAACAACCCAGCATCAACAACCCAACCTGGCTCTTTTTAAAGACAACAACCCAGCATCAACAACCCAACCTGGTTCTTTTTAAAGACAACAACCCAACCTGGCTCTTTTTAAAGACAACAACCCAACCTGGCTCT
Source organism: Oncorhynchus mykiss (assembly GCF_013265735.2). Lineage (NCBI taxonomy): Eukaryota > Metazoa > Chordata > Actinopteri > Salmoniformes > Salmonidae > Oncorhynchus > Oncorhynchus mykiss. The sequence continues at coordinate 58,149,047 of NC_048572.1, forward strand.
TTTTAAAGACAACAACCCAGTCTGGCTCTTTTTAAAGACAACAACCCAACCTGGCTCTTTTTAAAGACAGCAACCCAGCCTGGCTCTTTTTAAAGACAACAACCCAACCTGGATCTTTTTAAAGACAACAACCCAACCTGCTCTTTTTAAAGACAACAACCCAACGAAGTGACCCAATGCCTGCAGCCCAGCAGTTGGGTCATCTTAACAACCCAGCATTTTTTTGGGAAGTGAAGAGGCTAATGGGGATTGAACTGAGAGCTCAACCACAGCAGAGACTGGGGCAGTGGTCACCAGCAACTGAGTTTCACGTCGTGCTGGAGAAAGTCTTTCCCTATGCCCATGCAGAACACAGCACATAAGGAAAACGAACCACTTATTGCTGGTATGACACATAGCCATACGGTACGAAACTCATTGTTTCCCATGTAATTGCCCATAGCCTCATACACAAACCCATGTACTTTGTGGCCTTACTAAATGGCGCTCCAGTCAAGTGGCCTCTATTGTAAATCAATGGAAAGCACACAACCTTTTCCATCCCCCGCCTGCCTACAGGAAATGTACCAGCGTATTGCAGCCTTATTTGATACGCGACCAAAAAAACAGAATGTTTTCCCCCCTAGACAGCTTTACAAGATTTGTTTTACAATGCAGTTTACAACACCAGATGAGGAGTGTGCTGAAATGACTTCATCTAAATGCCAATTCGCCATTAGCCAGGCACTGCTCTGGGCTCGTTTGCCGATAGCGATGGAACTTAGGCTTACGAGTCTTTTAACAATGCATCGTTCTTACAACGGCCGAAGATGTAACTAGTGTTTCCCAAAACACAGCTCAGAGAGAACGGCTGCCGAGTGCGTCGCTGGAGCACGTGTCGATACTGATAGGATCGTAGAGAAAGGGAGCACTGCTCTCAGATCAGCTTTCTCCATTCAAATCTTTCCTTAGCATTAGAATGATTTCACAGTACTGATGAAGGATCAGCTCCCAGAGCGATATTACCACCTACGGCTGCAAATATTGAGGCGGCTTTATACTAATGCTTACCGCACGTGCTACACACCAGGAAACATATTGAGACGAGTGACAGACCGCAGCCTACACGTAGCAAAATAGATCTCAATTGATTGAACGCAGCTTACTGTTTATATTTTAATGCAGTTACCTTAATGCAACATATTTGTATATGTCACCTGTTTGTGTCAAGACATCGGCAACTTTGTATTCCTAGTCAAAGCTGAAGCTATCCCGGTCACAGAGAGACGGAGAAACGTCTCTATGTTTTGATTCTATGTATTGCGGAGATCTGTGTAGAAACCACGCGCTTAGCCGTTCTACGAGTTGTTTGAGGCAGGCGTTAGACTTCGAGTTGCTTGAGGCAGGCGTTAGACTTCAAGTTGCTTGAGGCAGGCGTTAGACTTCGAGTTGCTTGAGGCAGGCGTTAGACTTCGAGTTGCTTGAGGCAGGCGTTAGACTTCGAGTTGCTTGAGGCAGGCGTTAGACTTCGAGTTGTTTGAGGCAGGCGTTAGACTTCGAGTTGCTTGAGGCAGGCATTAGACTTCGAGTTGCTTGAGGCAGGCGTTAGATTACGAACGTTTTCAGGTGCTACGTCAATAACAATGGTTTTTGAGAAACAGCTCAGAGATTGAACAATGGTCATACGAAGGTTCTAACGATGAACTTAGCCTTGAGATGCATTTGGGAAACCGGGCCCAGATCACTGTGGACTGTAGAGGCTGGTATGCCAGGCCCCATGCCCAGATGCCCAGATCACTGTGGACTGTAGAGGCTGGTATGCCAGGCCCCATGCCCAGATGCCCAGATCACTGTGGACTGTAGAGGCTGGTATGCCAGGCCCCATGCCCAGATGCCCAGATCACTGTGGACTGTAGAGGCTGGTATGCCAGGCCCCATGCCCAGATGCCCAGATCACTGTGGACTGTAGAGGCTGGTATGCCAGGCCCCATGCCCAGATGCCCAGATCACTGTGGACTGTAGAGGCTGGTATGCCAGGCCCCATGCCCAGATGCCCAGATCACTGTGGACTGTAGAGGCTGGTATGCCAGGCCCCATGCCCAGATCACTGTCACCACTGGGAGAAAGGAAGAGAGAGAGAGAGAGAGAGAGAGAGAGAGAGAGAGAGAGAGAGGGAAGAAAGGGAGAGAGAGAGAGGGAAGAAAGGAAGAGAGAGAGAGGGAAGAAAGGGAGAGAGAGAGAGAGGGAAGAAAGGAAGCGAGAGAGAGGGAAGAAAGGAAGAGAGAGAGAGAGAGAGCGAGAGAGAGAGAGAGAGGGAAGAAAGGGAGAGAGAGAGAGAGGGAAGAAAGGAAGCGAGAGAGAGGGAAGAAAGGAAGAGAGAGAGAGAGAGAGAGCGAGAGAGAGAGGGAAGAAAGGGAGAGAGAGAGAGAGGGAAGAAAGGAAGCGAGAGAGAGGGAAGAAAGGAAGAGAGAGAGAGAGAGAGAGAGCGAGAGAGAGAGAGAATACCTATACCATCTATCACTACAAGGGCTGCAATGACGACAGTTTCTCCCAGAAGGTCAATTCATTATGAAAACAAACAGACAGAGATGGAGGAAAGTTGGAGTAACTTGATAAAACTGAAGAGGAAAGTATTGGAATGTTGTAGGAATGTTCCCGAGTTCCCAGTGTTCCGGAGAGGCTGTGGGAACATAATTAAGAGTTCCACACAGGGGTCTGAGAAGCTCCCAGAGATAAGACCCCCCCCTCCCCACAGTGAACTGATCCGGGACATGGACAAGGTGCCAATTGTTCCTGTTTGTTTGGGGCTGAGGACTGGAGGTTACTCCTGATACTTCGAGCTGGACACAACAGATGGCCTGGGATATGGACTTGCAGCTTGACTTGGGAGCTCTTTTGAGGTATGAAAATGTGTGACAAACGACCCTTTAACCACTTCCCATAGTGAAGCTATGCAGGTACAGAACCTGTGTTGCGGCAATAGGTTATAACACATTAACAAGCACTGCATTACAGCTTCGTAAGCTCTGCGTCGACGTTCATAAATGCTCCCGTCAACAAGGCAGGGAGGCAAACTTGTGGCATGTCACACGATAGCGCAAAACGTAGGGCCCTAGTCGCGCAGTCTACATCGACCTTCAGTTCTTCACTTCGGCATGCTTTATAATGGTCTGAGTTGTTTGTGTCCATGGCTTGCCATGCGAAGGCCCAGAGTGTGGTTTGTGTCCATGGCTTGCCATGAGAAGGCCCAGAGTGTGGTTGGTGTCCCCTGACTCACTCCCCAGCCTGCCGTATCCTCCTCACTCCCTCCCGAGACGTCATGAGTTCGCAGTATTTCTCCAAGGCAGCCGCCGAGAGAGGTTCATTTATCCAACAAGACGCATTACGAATAGATAAGCTGAAATATGTGTACGGGAACAGAATGGAAGCCAGCGAAAAGAGTCATTGGATGAAGAGGTCGGTGGAGGAGTGGAGAGCCAGATGGGTACAGTGATGCTACAGTATGTAGGTGTGTAAGGAAAACCAAAGGAAGAAAGAGAGAGGGGGTTATACTGTCCGTGTGAGATGGACGTTGATGCTGTATAGGGCATTGGGTTTCCTGTGTCTATCATCTCACTCTGACCAAACAGCCGACATCCATCCATTCTCATCCATTCCTAACCACTTTCGCTCTGTCCCTCCTCTACGTCTCCCAACAACTTCTCTCCGCCCATGTCTGCAGTCACAGTACCGAACCTTACTGCCATTCATTTTGCCACTCTGTCACATAAACGCTTGCTACCGACGCCCGACACGGAAAGACCCAGTTGAGCTGATGAGGTGAATGATTTAAATATTTATAGCCTGGAAGCTGGTGTAATGAGATGTGTGGAATGTGTTCAGATTGGTAATTACCTAGGAGACGTGGTGGTTCAGAGTTACCAGGCTACCCACAGGGAGAGGGAATGGCAAACAGACCTCTACCCACACTCCCCCATGGGGCACCGCTCAGCCCCAACAATGGCCCTCCCACTAGGACAACAACAGAATATCTGGGAAAGGAGCATGTTGGCTGGCGGGGCTTCTACGCCTCCGCTCCTTTCCCTCTTTCCTTTCTCTCCTCCCTCTGTTTTTCTCTCCCTCTGACGTCTCTGTCTATAGGCGGTTCATTGGTCTTTCTGTTTTCTGTGCTCTCACTCCATCTTTCTAGTTTCTCACTCTCTCTCTCTCTCTCTCTCTCTCTCTGCCTCCCCATTCTATTTATTTATATTGTTTTCTCAGCCTTCTCTTTCTCATCCCTCGACTTTCATCGATATTTCTCCCTTACTGCCTCTCAGCCTCTTTCTGTCTCTCTCTGGGCTCTGTGTGGAGGATAATTCAGCTCTGGTATTTGTGTAGACACTGATAGACAGCGTGCCAATGGAATCGCCGTGTGATATAGCACACATATCCACTGGCCCAGATACTGGAGAACGAGAATCCTGAAAACATCCCTTTGAGTTATACGTGACCTTGAGAAAGAGAGTGAGAGTGAGAGGGAGGGGAGAGTGAGCGATGGGACAGAGACAGAGAGTGAGAGGGTGGGGGGAGCGAGCGATGGGACAGAGACAGAGAGTGAGAGGGGGGGGGGAGCGAGCGATGGGACAGAGACAGAGAGTGAGAGGGGGGAGAGCGAGCGATGGGACAGAGACAGAGAGTGAGAGGAGGGGGAGAGCGAGCGATGGGACAGAGACAGAGAGTGAGAGGGGGGGAGAGCGAGCGATGGGACAGAGACAGAGAGTGAGAGGGGGGGAGAGCGAGCGATGGGACAGAGACAGAGAGTGAGAGGGAGGGGAGAGAGCGAGCGATGGGACAGAGACAGAGAGTGAGAGGGGGGGAGAGCGAGCGATGGGACAGAGACAGAGAGTGAGAGGAGGGGGAGAGCGAGCGATGGGACAGAGACAGAGAGTGAGAGGGGGGGAGAGCGAGCGATGGGACAGAGACAGAGAGTGAGAGGGGGGAGAGCGAGCGATGGGACAGAGACAGAGAGTGAGAGGGAGGGGAGAGAGCGAGCGAGCGATGGACAGAGACAGAGAGTGAGAGGGAGGGGAGAGCGAGCGATGGGACAGAGACAGAGAGTGAGAGGGAGGGGAGCGCGAGCGATGGACAGAGACAGAGAGTGAGAGGGAGGGGAGAGTGAGAGGGAGGGGAGAGCGAGCGATGGGACAGAGACAGAGAGTGAGAGGGAGGGGAGAGCGAGCGATGGGACAGAGACAGAGAGTGAGAGGGAGGGGAGAGTGAGAGGGAGGGGAGAGCGAGCGATGGACAGAGACAGAGAGTGAGAGGGGGGAGAGCGAGCGATGGGACAGAGACAGAGAGTGAGAGGGAGGGGAAAGCGAGCGATGGGACAGAGACAGAGAGTGAGAGGGAGGGGAGAGTGAGAGGGGGAAGAGCGAGCGATGGGACAGAGACAGAGAGTGAGAGGGAGGGGAGAGTGAGAGGGGGAAGAGCGAGCGATGGGACAGAGACAGAGAGTGAGAGGGGGGAGAGCGAGCGATGGGACAGAGACAGAGAGTGAGAGGAGGGGGAGAGCGAGCGATGGGACAGAGACAGAGAGTGAGAGGGTGGGGGGAGCGAGCGATGGGACAGAGACAGAGAGTGAGAGGGGGGGGGGGAGAGCGAGCGATGGGACAGAGACAGAGAGTGAGAGGGAGGGGAGAGAGCGAGCGAGCGATGGACAGAGACAGAGAGTGAGAGGGAGGGGAGAGCGAGCGATGGGACAGAGACAGAGAGTGAGAGGGAGGGGAGAGTGAGCGATGGACAGAGACAGAGAGTGAGAGGGAGGGGAGAGTGAGAGGGAGGGGAGAGCGAGCGATGGGACAGAGACAGAGAGTGAGAGGGAGGGGAGAGCGAGCGATGGGACAGAGACAGAGAGTGAGAGGGAGGGGAGAGTGAGAGGGAGGGGAGAGCGAGCGATGGACAGAGACAGAGAGTGAGAGGGGGGAGAGCGAGCGATGGGACAGTGACAGAGAGTGAGAGGGAGGGGAAAGCGAGCGATGGGACAGAGACAGAGAGTGAGAGGGAGGGGAGAGTGAGAGGGGGAAGAGCGAGCGATGGGACAGAGACAGAGAGTGAGAGGGGGGAGAGCGAGCGATGGGACAGAGACAGAGAGTGAGAGGGTGGGGGGAGCGAGCGATGGGACAGAGACAGAGAGTGAGAGGGGGGGAGAGCGAGCGATGGGACAGAGACAGCGAGTGAGAGGAGGGGGAGAGCGAGCGATGGGACAGAGACAGAGAGTGAGAGGGGGGGAGAGCGAGCGATGGGACAGCGAGCGATGGGACAGAGACAGAGAGTGAGAGGGGGGAGAGCGAGCGATGGGACAGAGACAGAGAGTGAGAGGGGGGAGAGCGAGCGATGGGACAGAGACAGAGAGTGAGAGGGGGGGGGAGAGCGAGCGATGGGACAGCGAGCGATGGGACAGAGACAGAGAGTGAGAGGGGGGAGAGCGAGCGATGGGACAGAGACAGAGAGTGAGAGGGCGGGGGGGAGAGCGAGCGATAGGACAGAGACAGAGAGTGAGAGGGGGGGGGGAGCAAGCGATGGGACAGATACAGAGAGTGAGAGGGGGGGAGAGCGAGCGATGGGACAGAGACAGAGAGTGAGAGGGGGGGGGAGAGCGAGCGATGGGACAGAGACAGAGAGTGAAAGGGGGGGGGGGAGGAGAGCGAGCGATGGGACAGAGACAGAGAGTGAGAGGGGGGGGGGGGGGGAGAGCGAGCGATGGGACAGAGACAGAGAGTGAGAGGGGGGGGGAGGAGAGCGAGCGATGGGACAGAGACAGAGAGTGAGAGGGGGGGGGAGGAGAGCGAGCGATGGGACAGAGACAGAGAGTGAGAGGGGGGGGGGGGGGAGCGAGCGATGGGACAGAGACAGAGAGTGAGAGGGGGGGGGGAGGAGAGCGAGCGATGGGACAGAGACAGAGAGTGAGAGGGAGGGGAGAGCGAGCGATAGAGAGTGAGAGGGGGGGGGGGGGGAGAGCGAGCGATGGGACAGAGAGTGAGGGGGGGGGGGGGAGCGAGCGATGGGACAGAGACAGAGAGTGAGAGGGAGGGGGGGGAGGAGAGCGAGCGATGGGACAGAGACAGAGAGTGAGAGGGGGGGGGGGAGGAGAGCGAGCGATGGGACAGAGACAGAGAGTGAGAGGGGGGGGGAGAGCGAGCGATGGGACAGAGAGTGAGAGGGGGGGGGGGGAGAGCGAGCGATGGGACAGAGAGTGAGAGGGAGGGGAGAGCGAGCGATGGGACAGAGAGTGAGAGGGAGGGGAGAGCGAGCGATGGGACAGAGACAGAGAGTGAGAGGGGGGGAGAGAGCGAGCGATAGGACAGAGACAGAGAGTGAGAGGGGGGGGGAGCGAGCGATGGGACAGATACAGAGAGTGAGAGGGAGGGGAGAGAGCGAGCGAGCGATAGGACAGAGACAGAGAGTGAGAGGCGGGGGAGCGAGCGATGGGACAGATACAGAGAGTGAGAGGGAGGGGAGAGCGAGCGATGGGACAGAGACAGAGAGTGAGAGGGGGGGGAGCGAGCGATGGGACAGATACAGAGAGTGAGAGGGAGGGGAGAGCGAGCAATGGGACAGAGACAGAGAGTGAGAGGGGGGGGGGGAGCGAGCGATGGGACAGATACAGAGAGTGAGAGGGGGGGGAGAGCGAGCGATGGGACAGAGACAGAGAGTGAGGGGGGGAGAGCGAGCGATGGGACAGAGACAGAGAGTGAGAGGGAGGGGAGAGCGAGCGATGGGACAGAGACAGAGAGTGAGAGGGAGGGGGGGGAGAGCGAGCGATGGGACAGAGACAGAGAGTGAGAGGGGGGGGGAGAGCGAGCGATGGGACAGAGACAGAGAGTGAGAGGGAGGGGAGAGCGAGCGATGGGACAGAGACAGAGAGTGAGAGGGAGGGGAGAGTGAGCGATGGGACAGAGAGTGAGGGGGGGGGGGGGAGAGCGAGCGATGGGACAGAGACAGAGAGTGAGAGGGAGGGGAGAGCGAGCGATGGGACAGAGACAGAGAGTGAGAGGGAGGGGAGAGCGAGCGATGGGACAGAGACAGAGAGTGAGAGGGAGGGGAGAGCGAGCGATGGGACAGAGACAGAGAGTGAGAGGGAGGGGAGAGCGAGCGATGGGACAGAGACAGAGAGTGAGAGGGAGGGGAGAGCGAGCGATGGGACAGAGACAGAGAGTGAGAGGGGGGGGGGGGAGAGAGCGATGGGACAGAGACAGAGAGTGAGAGGGGGGGGAGAGCGAGCGATGGGACAGAGACAGAGAGTGAGAGGGAGGGGAGAGCGAGCGATGGGACAGAGACAGAGAGTGAGAGGGAGGGGAGAGTGAGCGATGGGACAGAGACAGAGAGTGAGAGGGGGGGGGGGAGAGAGCGATGGGACAGAGACAGAGAGTGAGAGGGGGGGGGAGAGCGAGCGATGGGACAGAGACAGAGAGTGAGAGGGAGGGGAGAGCGAGCGATGGGACAGAGACAGAGAGTGAGAGGGAGGGGAGAGCGAGCGATGGGACAGAGACAGAGAGTGAGAGGGGGGGGGGGGAGAGAGCGATGGGACAGAGACAGAGATGTTTTTGTTGTTGATATTATTATTCAACTCTTTTCTTTATTTGATTTAATATTTGCTACCATTTTATATTCTTCTTCTTTATTCTTCATTTTCTTTACAATGTATATTGTATTATATATACTGTATTGTATACATTGTTGCTTTGGCAATATTGACGCAATGTTTTTCATGCCAACAAAGCAGCTTGAATTTGACCATTTGAGAGAGAGGGGGGGGGGAGTGATGTGACAGAGAGAGAGAAAGAGAGTGGGAGAGGGTTGGAGGGAGAGAATGGGATGGGACAGAGAGAGAGAAAGAGAGTGGGAGAGGGTTGGAGGGAGAGAATGGGATGGGACAGAGAGAGAGAAAGAGAGTGGGAGAGGGTTGGAGGGAGAGAATGGGATGGGACAGAGAGAGAGAAAGAGAGTGGGAGAGGGTTGGAGGGAGAGAATGGGATGGGACAGAGAGAGAGAGAGAGAGAGAGTGGGAGAGAAAGAGACAGAGAAAGAGAGATAGAGGGAGAGAGAGAGAGACCATATTAGACCGCACACATATTAGAGACACATATTTCCCTTAGATTACACAGACCCACGAAGAATGAAAAAACAAACCCAATTTTGATAAACTCCCATATCTATTACAGTGTGCAATCACAGCAGCAATATTTGTGACCTGTTGCCACAAGAAAAGGGTAACCAGTGAAGAACAAACACCATTGTAAATACAACCCATATTTATGTTGATTTATTTTCCCGTTTGTACTTTAGCTATTTGCACATAATTTGACATTTGATATGTCTTTATTATTTTGGAACTTTTGTGAGTGTAATGTTTACTGTAAAAAAAATGTTTATTTCATTTTTGTTTATTATCTATTTCACTTATTATCTATTTCAATGTAAACATGTTTCCCATGCCAATAAAGCCCTTAAATTGAATTGAGAGCGGGAGACAGAGATAAAGAGCGAGAGAGACAGGGAGAGAGAGAGATTTGAAATGCCACAGTGTGCCGTCACAACAGCAAGATGTGTGACCTGTTGCCACAAGAAAAGGGCTTAATATGCCATAATATGACATTTGAAATGTGTCTATTCCTCTGAAACTTGTTAGTGTAATAATTACTGTAAATTAAATTAAATTAAATTAAATTATTATCTACTTCACTTGCTTTGGCAATGTAAACATATGTTTCCAATGCCAATAAAGCCCTTTGAATTGAACTGAATTGAAAGAAAGCGACACACACACACACACACATACACACACACAGACACACACACACTCAGAGCAGCAGCTATGGCCATCAGTGGGGTTTATTTGTAAATGCCTGTGTGCTGGCTTAACCTCTCCTTAGGTGTAATCCTGGGGTGAAACAGAGAGCATCCGCTCACCGTGTGTGTGTGTGTGTGTGTGTGTGTGTGTGTGTGTGTGTGTGTGTGTGTGTGTGTGTGTGCGCGCGCGTCTGACTAATCCTAAAATGTTTTTAACTCTATGATTTGAGGTTACTAGAACAGTATAATTTATAAAGAACAGTATATCACTCCCTAAAAATGCCTGTCATGTAATAAGATGTGTGTTTCCCTCTCACCCTCTCACCCCCTGGGCCTCTCTCCTCCCGCCTCCTCCCCCTCACCTCCCCCTCCAACCAACCAACCAAATACACACACACACACACACACCCTGCATCCTGCTACTCGTTAGGAAGGCTTTTATGGTCAGGCCCAATAAAACTTCAATGGTGGAGCCTGGAGACAACATGCCTGTGTTGTGGCTTTAACCCACGTTAATTGCATAACCCCCATACCAACCACTGGAGAGCTTCCCTATCAAGCTGTCCATATATACCACAACAAAGGGCCAACCAAGGACCAAGCTAGGGCCAACCTAGGGCCAACCAAGGGCAAACCTAGGGCCAACCAAGGGCCAACCAAGGGCAAACCTAGGGCCAACCAAGGGCCAACCAAGGGCCAACCTAGGGCCACACGTGTTTGATAAACACTCACATGGACCTGCAAACACACTCTTGAGCAGATTTCCATTTCCATTTGAGTCATTTATCAGACGCTCTTATCCAGAGCGACTTACAGTTAGTGCGTTCATCTTCAGATAGCTAGGTGGGACGACCACATATCACAGTAAGCACATTATGCCTCAATAAAGTGGCTATCAGCAAAGTCATTGCTGGTAGGAAAAGACAAGTGCAATTTTCGACGAGGGGAGGACGTCTCCTAATAATGGAAACCATGTGTGCGGTGTTCGATAACACTCATTCTGTTCCTGCCGACACTACGAACCCGTCCGTCCTCCCACCAGAAACTTGAGACACACACACCAACCTACGGCCATGTGTGAGACACTCTGCTCGGGTAGCAAGTCACACAGGATAAAGGCGAGGGGAAAGGGAAAAACAAGGCAAAAAAAGATGTCTGGACGGTACCTCACAGCATTTTGCTCGGTCTACAGTAGCCAATGTGGGGTAACTAGAACTGTGTCCCAAAGGCCGTGCCTGTGGGACACAGAATATCTACAAAGTAAACTACAAAGTAAAACAAAAACCTACAAAGTAAGACAATCAAATGAGGCATTACAATGCAGGAGAATTAATGTTGCAATAGCAATTCATTTCCACTAAGAATAACTATTATGTGTTATAGGAGAGGGGGGTGGGGGGGGGGGGGTGTGACTATTTATTTGAGGGTGTACTGTGATATGTGAGGCCTGTAGCTAATGTTAGGAGTGATCAAGTCACATGGAACACCTAAGAATAGAGTGACCGTCGCTAATGTATTCCTAAACATTATCAGAGGATCACAAATAGATTCATGAGGTAGGATGGATATGACTATTTATGGCATATGGCACACTTTCTCTCTCTCTCTCTCTCTCTCTCTTTCCTTCCCTCCCTCAGTCTTCCCCTGTCTTCCTCTATCTCACTCGTCCTCTCCTGTCTTTCACTCCTGCCCTGTGAGAGAGCTCTTTTGTCCTCACTCCTCTCTATCTAGCCCTCCTTCCCCCCTCTCTCGCTCTCTCTTTAGCCCTCCTTCCTCTCAATTAATAATAATATATAATATAAAGCAAGTGAGGTAAATAATATATAAAGTGAATATATAAAGTGAAATAAACAATAAAAATTAACAGTAAACATTACACATACAGAAGTCTCAAAACAATAAAGACATTACAAATGTCATATTATATATACAGTGTTTTAACAATGTACAAATGGTTAAAGGACACAAGATAAAATAAATAAGCATAAATATGGGTTGTATTTACAATGGTGTTTGTTCTTCACTGGTTGCCCTTTTCTAGTGGCAACAGGTCACAAATATTGCTGCTGTGATGGCACACTGTGGAATTTCACCCAGTAGATATGGGAGTTTATCAAAATTGGATTTGTTTTCGAATTCTTTGTGGATCTGTGTAATCTGAGGGAAATATGTCTCTCTAATATGGTCATACATTGGGCAGGAGGTTAGGAAGTGCAGCTCAGTTTCCACCTCATTTTGTGGGCAGTGAGCACATAGCCTGTCTTCTCTTGAGAGCCATGTCTGTGTCACGGCCGTCCTCCTCTTCATCTGAAGAGGAGAGGCGAGATGGATCTGAGGACCAATACGCGGCGTGGTAAGTGTCCATGGTCAATCTTTAATAAAGAAAGTAGTGAACACTGAACACTATACAAAACCAGTCAACAAAATAACAACCGTGAAGCTAATCATATGGACTGTGCTGAACCAAGCCATCAACATAGACAATCACCCACAAACAAACAGTGCAACCCAGGCTACCTAAGTATGATTCTCAATCAGAGACAACTAATGACACCTGCCTCTGATTGAGAACAATACTAGGCCGAAAACATAGAAATGCCCCAAAACATAGAAAAACAAACATAGACTGCCCACCCAACTCACGCCCTGACCATACTAAATAAATACAAAACAACGGAAATAAAGGTCAGAACGTGACAGTCTGCCTACGGCGGCCTTTCTCAATAGCAAGGCAATGCTCACTGAGTCAAAGCTTTCCTTCATTTTGGGTCAGTCACAGTGGTCAGGTATTCTGCCACTGTGTACTCTCTGTGTAGGGCCAAGTAGCGTTCTAGTTTGCTCTGTTTTTTTGTTAATTCTTTCCAATGTGTCAAGTAATTATATATTTTTTTCTCATGATTTGGTTGGGTCTAATTGTGCTGCTGTCACCTCTCTCTCTCTCTCTCTCTCTCTCTAGCCCTCCTTCCTCTCTCTCTCTCTCTAGCCCTCCTTCCTTCCTCTCTCTCTCTCTCTCTCTAGCCCTCCTTCCTCTCTCTAGCCCTCCTTCCCCTCTCTCTCTCTCTCTCTCTCTCTCTCTCTAGCCCTCCTTCCTCTCTCTCTCTAGCCCTCATTCCTCTCTCTCTCTCTCTCTCTCTCTCTCAATTCAATTCAATTCAAGGGCCTTATTGGCATGGGAAACATGTGTTAACATTGCCAAAGCAAGTGAGGTAGATAATATACAAAAGTGAAATAAACAATGAAAATGAGCAGTAAACATTACACATAAAGAAGTTTCAAAACAATAAAGACATTACAAATGTCATATTATATTTATATATATACAGTGTTGTACAAATGTACATCTCTCTCTCTAGCCCTCCTAACTCTCTCTCTCTCTCTCTTGCTAGCCCTCCTCTCTCTCTCTAGCCCTCCTTCCTCTCTCTATCTAGCCCTCCTTCCTCTCTCTCTCTATCTAGCCCTCCTTCCGCTCTCTCTTTCTCTCTCTCTCTAGCCCTCCTTCCTCTCTCTCTCTCTAGCCCTCCTTCCCCTCTCTCTCTCTCTCTAGTCCCCTTCCTCTCTCTCTCTAGCCCTTCTCCCCCTCTCTCTCTCTCTCTCCCACCTCTCTCTAGCCCCCTTCATCTCTCTCTCTCTAGCCCTCCTTCCCCTCTCTCTCTCTCTCTGTCTAGTCCCCTTCCTCTCTCTCTCTCTAGCCCTCCTCCCTCTCTCTCTCTCTCTCTCTCCCCCTCTCTCTAGCCCCCTTCCTCTCTCTCTCTAGCCCTCCTTCCCCCCCTCTCTCTCTCTCTAGCCCTGCTTCCTCTCTCTCTCTACCCCTCCTTTCGCTCTCCCTTTCTCTCTCTCTCAGTTCAATTTCAATTCAAGGGGCTTTATTGGCATGGGAAACGTGTTAACATGTGTTAACATTGTGTTAACATTGTAGATAATATACAAAAGTGAAATAAACAATAAAAATGAACAGTAAACATTACACATACAGACGTTTCCAAACAAAAGACATTACAAATGTCTTATTATGTATATATACAGTGTTGTAACGATGTACAAATGGTTAAGGGTACTCTATCTCAGCGAGGGCCAGCTTTCAGACTGTGATAAAACAAGGGAAAGGATGTTCCAATTCAATGATAGACATTTATATCATTATACAGTGCACTTCAGAGTATGGTTTTGTGCAAGTAAGCCGGTAGAGATGTATTTTATTGTGCTTCACTGGCCATTGAGCCCCATTCGATCTGTTAGCTAAAAAAAGATACAACCGAGAAAGAGATGTCGTTGAGTAAGACCGGCTTTAGAGAGGAAGGTGTGAGAGGAACGAAGGACTAAAGAACTGAAGTGTGTGATTACACAGCCGGCTGGCGAGAGAACCAGTGGGACGCTTTCTCACTGACGCATCCGCTCACACGTGTACTGCCCTTAAAAATACACGGACATCACACTTACATAACCACACAAAGGGATACGCCGCCAAGAGAGGGGCATGAGAAGAAGAGAGAGAGAGAGAGAGACAGATGGTAGGAGAAAGAGACAGACAGACAGACAGACAGACAGACAGACAGACAGACAGACAGACAGACAGACAGACAGACAGACAGACAGACAGACAGACAGACAGACAGACAGACAGACAGACAGACAGAGAGACAGACAGATAGACAGACAGACAGGCAGGCAGGCAGGCAGACAGACAGACAGACAGAAGGGGGATTGGAAAAAGATACAAATCTGTGAAACTGAAATGTAGAAAACTCTTCGGGTATCCAAGACAGGTGATAAGGCAAGAGAGTATGAGTTTCTATGCATATCCCAATGTTGGGATAGTTACTACTTTGATATAATATGAAACAAATCATGTTGTTAATTTTAGAATAAAATATGTAATTTGCAAAACATATTTGAGGAAAATTGAAATTTGCACTGTAAAAACTTAACATCATGAACATGAATGACGTTTACTCTCACTTGTGAGCCAAAAATAACTATCTGAAAGCCACGCCCCCAATAGGCCATGCCTTTGGATTACTCAAATGTGTTCATTTAACCATCAGTTGGGTTTTTAAACACTTTCATGCTGGGTTGATCCAGCAGATGGGTCCTTTTTAAAGCTACAATATGTAACCTTTTGGGCGACCTGACCAAATTGACATAGAAAGGTGAGTAATAGATATGTAATTCCCATTTAAAGCAAGTCTAAGAAGTGGTAAATCTGTTCAATGTGTGATATTTTTATGCTTCCCGTTCTGAAGTTTCGTTTTTGTGTCTTTTACTTTCGGTTTTGTACACCAGCTTCAAACAGCTGAACGTATGTAACGGATGTGAAACGGCTAGCTTAGTTAGCGGTGCGCGCTAAATAGCGTTTCAATCGGTGACGTCACTTGCTCTGAGACCTTGAAGTAGTAGGGTAAACGATGCTTCGAGGGTGACTGTTATTGATGTGTGCAGAGGGTCCCTGGTTCGCGCCCGGGTATGGGCGAGGGGACGGTCTAAAGTTATACTGTTACATATACACTCTTCTTGGTTATGGAAAATATATATCACAGCAGTTTAGATGGTACAATGATTCTCCACAAAATGACTGCTTGTTTTGTCACAAACTGAAATAAGGCAAACTATTCGAATTTTTGAAACCAGGAAATGGCAGAGCGATTTCTGCAAAGTGCATCTTTAATGTCATCCATAGGTTATTTTCAGGTGCTGTGGCCCCTCTGTCACGTGCTCTCTCGTTCTGACTCTCCGCCTCCTCTTCCTCCTCATTTGACTGTATCAGCGCCGGAAGAGCATCATTAAAGTGACCTAGACTGGACAATCTCCGTTACTGCAATTTTACTGGACGCTCCTCTGCTGAACGCTTTCAAATAGGTATTGTGGGCCACCCATGAGAGTAAATGTCATTACTTTTCATCATGTTTGTACACTGCAAGTTGACATTTCCTGAAAATATTTTTGCACATGACACATTTTAATATACAATTAATAACATTATTGTTTCAATATCATGTCAAAGTGGTAACTATCCAAACATTGGGGCACACATACTGTAGGTACTCAGGAACTCAACTTGTGTACACCTCATTGCTACAGAAGTGTCACTGCTCAACCTTAACATGTGTTGACAATACAACAGGACAGATTAACCGGGATGACATTTACTCTCACGGTTGGCCAAAAAGAAATATAGCAACTAAGCCACATGTCCAGTCGTCTGATCTGACCTTGGGTTGTTGAGCTATGATCCACAACTAAGTGACCCAACTGTCTGGGCCAAAAATAATCAAACGTGTCCACTATTTACCCAGCACTTGGTTGTTTTTAACCCATCATTTTTTTGGAGTGTACTTTACACATGCATGGATAAGTCCACATGTCCAATGTAGCCTCAGCTAATGTATTTTCTGTATTGCATTTAATCATTCAAAAATATGTTATACTGCGTAAAACGTCCCTAAAAACGAACTTGATCTAGGAATTTACCCAAGTAGACCAGACAAGTGAGTAAGGATGGCCTGGTGCCCCAGGGAACAGCTAACCAACCACCCAAACCTAACTACCCATCATTAGGGGCTATTGCTGATCTCAGAACGGTTTAGCGTCCTCATCGCCAAAACAAGGCCGTTTCGCAAGTCTGTGGCACACGCCACCAGAGGAATGAAGTCCGTTTCATTGGCCCGATCAACGGTTGGTTTGATGCAACATCCTGTGGGGAAGCTCCGTCGCAGTCACGAGCTCCGCGGTGTCCTCCAGCAGTCGGTGCCTCTCTCTTTCTCTCCCTCTCCCCCCTCTTTCTTTCTTTCGCTCTCTCTCTCTCTCTCTTTCGTTCTGACTCTCCGCCTCCTTCTCCTCATTCGACTGAGTGGCAGCGCCGGGAGAGCATCATTAACTTGAACTAGACTTGACGGTCTCCCTTACTGCCGTTTTACCGGGCTCTCCTCCGCTGAAAGCTGCCTTATGGGCTGTCATCGCCGGTAATACCATACAGTGACGTTATTTTCCATTAATGTCACCTGTTGATTTTCTGGAATTTTGTAAATTCATGTTTTAAATTCACTAATCATGTTTCTATTGCCTTTCCTCAGGTGACTGCACATTGTTAACGGAACTGTCTACGAGGAGGCGCAGATCATTTGTGTGAAATTGCTCCAGTGGTTGATTTATCTACACCGCGTCCAAAAAGGCCTGCAAGCTGCTCAGAGAAGAGACGGGACTGCTCTCCCCCTCCACACACACACACACACACACACACTCCCTCTCATTCCGTGCAGCACAGCGCAGAGACAGGACGCAGCGAACCAACCACGACAGTATAGCGAAGCCCAACGCAACTGAGAAGTTTTGACGAGCGCCTGCTATCGGGGCAGCGGGAGTGGATGTCTCCCGTTGTTTAGGACTTAACTCAATCACACGACACCCCTCTCTCTCGGATTTGCACTTGGCCGTGTGGCTGTACTACTGGATGATGGATTTCGCGGTGGTTATAGCTCTGGTGCTTTGCGCCCTGACGGTCCCGGGATTCGGGGATACCGGGAGCGGAAAAGCTCAGAGTTGTTCGGATATCCGACAGTTCTACAACGGCAATGGTTTTAGTCTGAAAGGAGTGCCCCAGTCGGAAATATCAGGTAGGTTAGCCAATCTCTGTCACTAAAATGATGCTTTGCGCACCGAATTGACTTTGTTTGTGTACGAAATATATGTAACGCCCCTGACCACCTGACCACCAGCAACTATGGATTCTTAACCGTTCTGAGAAATAGCTAACCTGGTAGTAAGTACCTGTCTGATAAAAATTATGTTCCAATACCAGAACCCCAAACTTCCCATCCCCTGCAAATAGACTAGGCTACTTAGGTTCACTCAGGTTTGCAGGTTCAATTGATAGTTATTGTGCCTCAGGATTCCTTGTCACGCCCTTAGAAACGGTTGGCTATGTTCAGTAGTGTTATTGCTGAGGATATGAATTGTCGTATATGGCAGTGGCACAAGTTAAACATGCGACATTTAAAACTATGTACATTAAATATTGTCCTTTACATTTTGTAGCACTCTGAAAATATTTCAGTGTAGCAGAACATTTCAGTTTCAAATTGAACCACACCTTGGATTAATATAAACAGTAAGTCAACAAGCCCTCATTGACTTCCTATTGCAATCGGTGCCAGCAGTACTTCTTCTGATCTAGCCAGTATTGATCATGAATATCTTTCATCTTGCTGAGGAAAAAAAATCTTTCTCTCTCTCTCTCTCTCTCTCTCTCTCTCTCTCTCTCTCTCTCTCTCTCTCTCTCTCTCTCTCTCTCTCTCTCTCTCTCTCTCTCTCTCTCTCTCTCTCTCTTTCTCTCTCTCTCTCTCTCTCTCTCTCTCTTTCTCTCTTTCTCTTTCTCTTCCCAGGAAACTCCCGCTAGCCAGACGATCACTTGACCACAAGCATAACCGCGCAAATATGATGATACACACACTAACCTCACACACTGGCTGTGTGTGTATTGCACTGTGATGTCAGAGCTAGCTCTTTTCAAAGACACAGTCACAAGTCAGCATTCAGCACAGCTGATTATATGTGTGCCTTCCCAGGAATTCACCATGCATAGACTGTCACAAATGGCACCTTATTCCCTATATAGTACACTACTTTTGACCAGAGTCCTATGGGTCCTGGTCAAAAGTAGTGCGCTGTATATGGAGTAGGGTGCCATTTGGGACGTGGCCATGGTGGTTAGTTACCACACTGTGCTGGCTCCGCAGTCCACACTCTAGCCACATTGAGAAAGCGATCAGTAAATAATATACAGTAGGTTAAAGTCAGATACCATAGGGAGTAATACTTATATTCAATGCACTGGCCAACTATTTACAATTCAAAGACAATGTGCCACAACGCAGGACACTTGCAATAATAATGAATTGATAATTAACAACATGGGTGTTGTTAACCCGTGTCTATATCTCCTCCAAACACCGGCTTCGAGGGCATTATCACTTTTTTTTACAACGGGTTACCATATTCAAATAATGATTAACATATTTTCATAAAAAAATGTTATGTTGATTAATTTATTCAAACTATTTCCTACTTCCACAAGATATAGTCCCGACACAAATCTAGGGTTGCTACCCAAGCCGGCTGGTTGTTTGTTCTATTGGTTCGATTGCCAGAGACGCGACCCAGTCATTCAGTCTTTTTGTTCTGTACCTATGGAAGCGACCCAGTCATTCAGTCTTTTTGTTCTGTATCTATGGAAGCGACCCAGTCATTCAGTCTTTTTGTTCTGTATCTATGGAAGCGACCCAGTCATTCAGTCTTTTTGTTCTGTACCTATGGAAGCGACTCAGTCGTTCAGTCTTTTTGTTCTGTATCTATGGAAGCGACCCAGTCGTTCAGTCTTTTTGTTCTGTATCTATGGAAGCGACCCAGTCGTTCAGTCTTTTTGTTCTGTATCTATGGAAGCGACCCAGTCGTTCAGTCTTTTTGTTCTGTATCTATGGAAGCGACCCAGTCATTCAGTCTTTTTGTTCTGTATCTATGGAAGCGACCCAGTCGTTCAGTCTTTTTGTTCTGTATCTATGGAAGCGACTCAGTCGTTCAGTATTTTTGTTCTGTATCTATGGAAGCGACCCAGTCGTTCAGTCTTTTTGTTCTGTATCTATGGAAGCGACTCAGTCGTTCAGTCTTTTTGTTCTGTATCTATGGAAGCGACTCAGTCGTTCAGTCTTTTTGTTCTGTATCTATGGAAGCGACCCAGTCGTTCAGTCTTTTTGTTCTGTATCTATGGAAGCGACTCAGTCGTTCAGTCTTTTTGTTCTGTATCTATGGAAGCGACCCAGTCGTTCAGTCTTTTTGTTCTGTATCTATGGAAGCGACCCAGTCGTTCAGTCTTTTTGTTCTGTATCTATGGAAGCGACCCAGTCGTTCAGTCTTTTTGTTCTGTATCTATGGAAGCGACCCAGTCGTTCAGTCTTTTTGTTCTGTATCTATGGAAGCGACCCAGTCGTTCAGTCTTTTTGTTCTGTATCTATGGAAGCGACCCAGTCGTTCAGTCTTTTTGTTCTGTATCTATGGAAGCGACTCAGTCGTTCAGTCTTTTTGTTCTGCATCTATGGAAGCGACCCAGTCGATCAAGTTGATAAATTGCCTGGCTGGGCTGGTGAGACAGTGGATTGCGCAGTCAGATGGAACAGAGTAAATAGGCATTTTAACGTCATAGATTTAGCCGGTGGTAACTTGTGGAATAGACCGCATTCAGGATTAGATCCAAATGTAGGCTATTGGTACATACAGTATTCCATATATACCGATAACCATAGTTTACAGTAGTATTAGCATTATAGAGGTAATATTATGTACTTTCTTCTAATGCTAATATATTTTCAAGTACTTCTCTTCCTGAAAATATATTTTTACTGCTATGCTCAATCCATAGCCTAATGCTAAAGTTTATCACTATGGGGCTGCGTTTCAAAGTCATAAAAGACACACCCTCCTCCACTTACCCTCGTTTTATGCCCTTGGGGGAATCCCCGCGGCCATCTTTGTCGTTGGACAAATGATTAGCCAAGCAAAGGAAGTTGGCAACGTAAACCCCTCAGCCCTCGTTTTTGATCGAGTTTGCGAGTGTACAGTTGTGTTCACTTCGAGGCCTGAAACTACCCATAATTCAACTCGCGATGATTGTACATCCGCTAAGAAAAGTCTGCCAAAAACTTAAAGCCAACGTTAATATGGAGAAGTCAACATACAATTGTAAGTAAAAACAAATGTAAATAAGTTAGAAATTGTGCTACTAATTACACGTGACGGCTCAAACACGTCACATAAAATGAATGCTGTTTTTCTTTGGTTAGCTTTTGGAAACGTTAACTTGCTCACATAACTTTCCCCGACGTCACAATTATACATTGTCATTTTCAATTGACCTGATATAGTAGGATGGCTAACATTCAATGTCTGCGGATGCCTTGTCTTCTAGCTAAAATATGCAATGCAATCATAATTGACTGTAGCGCATATAAGGCACACGCAGCAGTTCCATGATGACTGAAAACACAACTGTGGGATGAACGAGTGACACATTCCGGGGCAAGAGCGGCCCGTTTTTAAAATGAATTCATTCTTCCCCCGCCCCTTTGCCCTGCAAGTGTCAACTCGTCAGACGTCATGATACGTCCTCAGAAGTGTCCACTTAATTTGAGGGCTGAGGGGAGAAGGTGTGTTTTTTTTTTTTTAAGTGCTTGGAATGCAGCCACTATGTGATTGTGATTGCTTACAGGAGTCATGTGATGTGATAGATAAAATGGGATCGTGAAGTGATTGTAATGTTGCTGTGTTGACATGTGGAGAGAGATGTAATGTGGTGAACGTGTCAGCAGCCATACATCATAAAGCCGGGAGGTCGCTGTGCTAATGGGACAGTCTTAATCAAGTTGATTAACCATACCGTGTAAATCAATGGGCGGATTTAACGCCAGTGACAACCCCTTTTTCTTTGACATGACTAATCCATAGGGTGTTGAGAACAAATCTGTCTTGACAGTACGTGATTTATTTCTTATTTTTGGTGCTGTGGACTTTACTCTAGTCTGAGGTCAGAGAGAGAGAGTGAGAGAGAGAAAGATGAGATGAGAGAGAGAGAATGAGGGAGAGAGGGGAGAGATGAGAGGAGGAGAAAGGAAGGAGGAGAGAGACTGCAACAGAGTGGGCAAGGGAGTGAGAGAGAAACAAAGAGAAGAGTAAGAGTGAGAAAGACAAACAGAGAGAGAGAGAGAATGGGAGAGATAGTTTATATCAGTGCCCTCCATGCTAACAAAAACAATGTCTTTCTCTGGCATATTAAACAGCTCAGTGAAGTAGTCTCCCAATTATGAGACACCTGAATGTTGCATCATGGCCATTCTTTCTTCCCAGGCAGGGACAGTAAGACTGTGGGCTTGATCAGACTAATGTATTGTCGGAGGCTGGTTCAAGGTTGCACACCAAGTCCATCATTGTGATTCACTCTGGGAGAGAGAGGAGAAGGAGGGTTAGAGGCAGAGAATCCCAGTGGAGAGAGGGGAACCGGCCAGGCAGAGACAGCAAGGGCGGTTCGTTGCTCCAGTGCCTTTCCGTTCACCTTCACACTCCTGGGCCAGACTACACTCAATCATAGGACCTACTGAAGAGATGAGTCTTCAATAAAGACTTAAAGATTGAGACCGAGTCTGGTTATAGGAGCTGGTGGCTGGGTCTCAATACTGTAATATGGACACCTTTGCTTTTACTGTTTCTTGTTTGTCATCATTAGGACCTGGAGTTTTTCCTGGTCAGGTCATGGGGTAGGAACAGGGAAATCTCCTGTCCTTATTCTTTATCTCTGGTTGGTGAAGGGACTAGAATAGGTTTCCACCATGTTGCTTAGACCTGGCAGGTGTTGTCAGATCATTGATTGTGGAGTAAAGGACACAAGGAAAGGAGTGTAGTTAATACTATTCAGACACAGCCGCTCTCCTTCTCAGTTTTGATTGGAAGAGGCATCGTCAGATGACAGGATAGGCAGCATAGTCATGAGCAGTGGGTTAGCAGATGTTTTGAGGAGTCCACTTTCCATTACGGACCTAGTAAAAACACTGAAATACACATGTAAGTAATACTGTAAATAATAATTACATATCAATAAATCCTACTTTAGTGTGTATTTCTAGTGTTACTAGCCTACTGTGTAAGATTTATGTAATGTAAAGTGCACATTATCATGCCTGATTATCATCACAGATGTTCACTGTGTTTACTGTGAGGGGAGGTAATGATTTTGTGTGGATCATTCCTCATCACACACACACACACACACACACACACACACACACACACACACACACACACACACACACACACACACACACACACACACCCTGTCCCTCTTTCTCATTACCCTCATGATGGCTTAACGATTGTTTTGTCTTTGAGAAGATGACATTATGACGTTTATCAAACTGATCGACGGAAATTAATGAGATTTCAGACCTTGATTCATCAAAGCTGTCATTGGGTGTCTGGTCTATTTTGTTTAGCCCTTAGTCACCTCTGCTGTTACTTGATGTAACCTTGTCTTTGTTGTTTTCATGCCATTCTTCAAGCACTTATGCCCTGACTATCACGCTTTTCAGGATAGCGCCCCCTAGCCTTGGGAGAGGTATGTGTGTGTGTGTGTGTTTGTGTGTGTGCATGCCTTTGTGAGCAACAAGATGTCATAGTTTCCCTTCGAAATTCAACGTATTATGGAAGAATAGCTATTTTTGACGCATTAGTTCTGCATGGTTACGGGGTTAAAACAGAAACAACTTCAAAAGGTTAACAGTTTAGGTCTTCATTCCAAGTGGTTACGGTTAGAGCTATGGTTTGGGGAAGGCTTAACAGAATTGTTCAACTTCATATTCATCATCTCCGGCACCACCCCAACATCAACGTAAGGACAGACGCTGGGAGACAAGAAGCAAGTACAGGGAGTGAACATTAAATAAACAACGGACATGAAACAGAACACGGACAGCATCTGGACAGGGGAAACAAAACGACAATAACGCTGACACGGGGATGAAACAGAGGAACAGACAGATATAGGGAAGGCAATCAAAACGTGAAGGAGTCCAGGTGAGTCCAATGAGCGCTGATGCGCGTAATGATTGTGACAGGTGTGTGTAATAATGGGCAACCTGGCTCCCTCGAGCGTCAGAGAGGGGGAGCGGGGGCAGGCGTGACAGTGCCCCCCTCCCCCCCCCCCCCGGGGTGCCGCACTGCGTCCCACCTGGCAAGCCTGACGGGCCGGCCGAGGCATGGGTGCTGGACAAGCCGGCTGATGCGTAGAAGCCCGACGAGCCGGCTAAGGCGTGGGGTCCTGACGAGACGGCTGAGGCTTGGGATCGTGACAAGCCAGCTGAGACATAATGTGGGGTGGGAGCCTGACAAGCCAGTTGAGGCGTAGGAGCCTGATGAGCCGGCAGAGGCAGGGGAGCCAGACGAGCCTGCAGAGGCATGACATGGGGTTGGGAGCCTGCCGAGCCACCGAGGCAAGGAGACCTCTCGAGCAAGCTAAGGCGTGGAATCCTGATGAGCCAGCTGAGGCGGTTCAATCGGTGGTGGCACCCGGACCCGACGTCACCAACAAAATCAAACAAAAACTCCCTGGTGCTTCAAATTGTGGTGTCAGCATTCTGTAAGGACAGACGCTGGGAGACTAGAAGCAAGTACAGGGAGTAAACATTTAACAAACAACCGACATGAAGCAGAACATGGACAGAGTCTGGACAGGGGAAACAAAACGACTCTATAACTGACATGGGAATGTAACAGAGGAACAGACAGATATAGGGAAGGCAATCAAAAGGGAAGGCGAATCCAATGAGCGCTGAAAAATAAATACATGTTTATTAATGATGAAATCCTGAAAAATATTATGAACATTCCATCGATGAGGTCCACTAGAGGGCACCTCTGGTCATGCGACTGCAGGAAAGGGCTACAACAAAATAAGACAAAACGACGTGTTTGGTATCATCAGTATTCATCGTATTTCCACGGCGTTCTAGAGCATTGTGAGCTGCCGTAGCGCAGTGGTCTAAACAGCACGCTCAGCTCCGTGCCTCATGAGTTCGTGCCCGAAGCAAGGCCTTTTTTGTTGTTGTAAGCGACTAGGAAGTCATATATTGATGTTCTTAGGACCTTTTCAAACGTCCGAAATTGCCGTCTATTTCCAGTGACCAGCCTGTCCGTGCGTGTTTGTGTATGCACGTGGCGTGTGTATGCGTGTGCACGCTTGCGCAAACTCGTGTGTGTGTGTGTGTGTGTGTGTCTGTGGTGTGAAGCATGAAGGAACAACACACACGCTCCCAGTGGGCAGCTCAATTTCACCTCTTAGACTGGGGGCTAATGATATGCTAATCGTGTCTGTGTGTCTGCTGCCCTTACACACTGCTCTCAGCCCAGAGGTTAAATACGGACATTTGGAACACTGCACACTGGCGCAACAATGAGGACCAGCTGACGACTCAAAACTAGTCAACTACAACATGCTATGAGGCAAATGCTATTAAGTATTGTAGCCTACGGATGTTGTAGAGCTTTTAAACTACTGTAAAATGTATTTTGAAGGAAGATTTCCTCAACTGACTCTCCCTTCTCTTTTGTGAGTGAAGATTGCTTATACTCTTTGACAAAAAAGGTGCTAAGTAGAGCCATGTAGGGGGAACTCTTTTGGTGCTAGATAGAACAAATGATTTACTATGTGTATTCACTAGATGACTGAAAGGGGGCGCTGTTCAGATGTCACCGTCCGCCATTATGTTACTCCTCATAAGGAACAGCCTCCATAGGAATTCATGGGAATTTACAGGATCTCAATGTAATGTTTCAAAAACGAATGCATTTAAGTATGTTGTTGTTGTTGTGGGGACTTAAACATAAGCACTCTATATAAAACATTTTCCATTTTTATTGAGAAATGATGAGCATCTGTTTTGTTAATACAATACAATATGTATTGTTTAAAAAAAAGTATGTGTGCTGACCAATTTAAGATCAATATGATTTGAAGTTACTCCCCCATGAAGCCAGTAAAGTCCAGATACAATAAACCTAGGAACAGGTCCATTTTACATTCGCAACATTTAGCAGACACTCTTATCCAGAACGACTAGGGTTAAGTGCCTTCCTCAAGGGCACAGGAAGATCTTTCACCTAGTCAGGTCTGGGATTTGAACCAGCAACCTTTCAGTCACTGGCACCAACGCTCTTAATCGCTAGGCTACCTGCCACCGTCACACACGGACTGAAAAACACTGTTCACCGGGGCCCTTGTTGTATACATGGTGTGGCGTGGTACTGGGCTGGTTGCTAACGTTTTATATCACTGACTGTTACGTTAATGTAACTCCTGAATCAACAGTTGAAATGTTACACAGATAAATCAACACTGGGTAAATCTGGCTTATTTGTTGTCTATCATATAACACACCGCTGGTTCAATCATACTCTCTCCTATTCTACCACTCTCACAGACTGAAAAATCACAGAAAGCACGCTACAATAAAAAAAGCTCATTCAGACTCAGAAGGGGTTGTTCTCTGTAGAACCCTTCACGCTTTCCAAAGAATCGTCAAAGAACACTTTCTTCCAAACAGGGTTCTTAGGATGTTAAAGGTTAAAAACCCTTTACCTTACAAAGAGCCCTCGTCTTTCAAAAATGGTTCCTCAGATGAAAACAGAGTAAAACCCTATCCGTCTGCAAAGAACCCTTTTTTCCTAAGTGTACTTGATTTCAAGATTAGGATTAATGAGGACCATTTGAAGGTTAATGTTAGCATATGGCAATGTGTTCGGCTATAGACATCTGATAGATAGATGTGTGTTAGATAAAAGGACTTGTGCTATCTCACTGTCTGTCTGTTTTGTCTGTCTCACTGTCTGTCTAGCAATAAATCCTTCAGCAGTTCAAAGTCTGTGAGCTGGGCGTTGATGTGTGTGAACATGGGTGTTTGAGCATGTGTGTGTGTGTGTGTGTGTGTGTGCGTGCGTATGTTTGTCAGTCTCGTAATAAATCCTCAGCAGTTGAAAGTCAGCATGCTGCTGTGCATTGGTGTGTGTGTGTGTGTGTTGAGACTGTCTGGTGGACGTGCAGGAGTTGTTAAAATGATGGTGTCAATAGTCAAGTCTCTTGAAGCATTAAGCCGTGATGGTGTGCCGGGAGCATGAAACAGACCACCGTGTGTTTGATGTTCTCCAGAGGGGAACACAGGAGGTTGGGGAGCCCTGCTCTGCTTGGCCCTGTACCTTGGCCAGGCTCTGGCCTGGATATCGGGGAAGAGAAGACAGGAGGAAGAGAGAAGGGGGAAGAGGAAGAGGAGGTGGACGATCCTTGATTGGTCCAGCTCTATGTTCCACATTGGCGAAGAGAGATGATAGGGGGAATAGATGAAGAGGAGGGGTGAAGAAATGTTGTTTGGCATTGCTCTGGTGTTCTTTAACAAAGAAAGAGGTTATCGAGGTGGTAAATTTAATTTAATAAGTTGGTCAAGTTGTTTTTTAGTTGGTCATACCAAGGATTATTTAGCTAGTTGATTTGGAATTTTAAGACCCCTTAAGGTATCAAAAAATATATATAAAACAGATATTGGGTTAAACATTGAATTTGGCATTACTGCTATTAGCCAATAGAAACGCATTGAATAAGGGATTCACTACATAGGCAAAAACAATAAAAAATCTAAAGGAAGTTTGTTCTGAAGTGTCCTATATCTGAGAGATACAGTGCTTTCGGTAAGTATTCAGACCCCTTGCCTTTTTTCCACATTTTGTTACATTACAGCCTTATACTAAAATGGATGAAAAAAACAATCCTCATCAATCTACACACACAATACCCCATATGACGAATCAAAAAACAGGTTTTTAGAAAAGCTTGCAAATTTATTAAAAATAGAAAACAGAAATACCTTATTTACATTTGTTTTCAGACCCTTTGCTATGAGACTCGCAATTAAGCCCCATTGATCAACCTTGAGATGTTTCTACAACTTGATTGGAGTCCACCTGTGATAAATTCAGTTGATTGGACTTGATTTGGAAAGGCACACACCTGTCTATATAAGGTCCCACAGTTGAGAGTGGATGTCAGAGCAAAAACCAAGCCAGGATGTCGAAGGAATTGTCCATAGAGCTCCGCAACAAGATTTAGTTGAGGCACAGATCTGGGGAAGGATACCCAAACATTTATGCAGCATTGAAGGTCCCCAAGAACACAATGGCCTCCATCATTCTTAAATGGAAGAAGTTTGGAACCACCAAGACTCTTCCGAGAGCTGGCCGCCCGGCCAAACTGAGTAATCGGGGGTGAAGGGCCTTGGTCAGGGAGGTGACCAAGAACCCAATGGTCACTCTGACAGAGCTCTAGAGTTCCTCTGTGGGGATGGGAGAACCTTCCAGAAGGACAAACATCTCTGCAGCACTCAGCCAATCAGGCCTTTATAGTAGAGTGGACAGACGGAAGCCCCTCCTTAGTAAAAGGCACATGACAGCCCGCTTGAAGTTTGCCAAAAAGCACCTAAAGGACTTTCAGACCATGAGAAACAAGATTATTTGGTCTGTTGAAACCAAGATTGAACTCGTTGGCCTGAATGCCAAGCGTCACGGCTGGAGGAAACCTGGCAGCAGCCCTACGGTAAAGCATGGTGGGGGCAGCATCATGCTGTGTGGATGTTTTTCAGCGGCAGTGACTCCGGGGATGAGTCGGGATCGAGGAAAAGATGAACTGAGCAAAGTACAGAAAGATCCTTGATGAAAATCTTCTCCAGAGCACTCAGGACCTCAGATTTGGGGTGAAGGTTCACCTTCCAACAGGACAATGATCCTAAGCACACAGCCAAGTCAATGTAGGAGTGGCTTTGGGACAAGTCTCTGAATGTCCTTGAGTGGCCCAGCCAGAGCCCGGACTTGAACCCGATCGAACATCTCTGGAGAGACCTGAAAATAGTGACGCTCCCCATCCAATCTGACAGAACTTGAGAGGATCTGCAGAGAAGAATGGGAGAAACTCCCCAAATACAGGTGTAGCCAAGCTTGTAGCATCATAACCAAGAAAACTCAAGGCTTTAATCGCTGCCAAAGGTGCTTTAACAAAGTACTGAGTAATGGGTCTGAATACTTGATATTTAATTTTTTAATTTTTAATAAATGAGCAAAAATTTCTAAAAACTAGTTTTTGCTACGTCATTATGGGGTATTGTGTATAGATTGACTCAAGAAAAGAGCGAAACAATTTTAGAATAAGGCTATAACAAAATGTAGAAAAAGTCAAGGGGCCTGAATACTTTCCAAAGGCGCCGTATAAGAAAGATCAGGAAACTAATTTATATATTTTTTGACATGTATTTATCCCCTTATATTAGGCACTAAACTATCTCCATAAATACTTCCATTTATTTCTTTAACCGGGACCTTCAGACAAGTCTTTTGAGGCTTCTGGGAATCCTAGAGCAAAACGGAGGACACCATCGTGTAGGCCAAACCGTTAGGACACTACAGATGTTTTGTGAGAAGACCGATTTTTCGGGTGGTCTGACAAACACCCCTCTAGCTACCTTTCACCGCAGATGCGGAAGGGCGATATCGGCGGACGCGGTGGATTGAGACGCAGCCCATGCAACAACAAAAAAAACAATCTCTAGCTTAAACAGACAGAGCTTGCTGGGGATTTGTTATTATGTTAATTAGATTCCCACAGGCCGTGGAAATGGTAGGCTAAAGGTTAACTGACAAGTGGCCTGTGCAAAGCTGGACACCTCAAGGTCTGCTACTGTTCTCCCCTATTTGTTTTCTCTTGTTTTTTCCTTCAATCTCATTGGCCCCTGTTGTTCTTCAGATGTGAGAGGGGGAGTTCACCGATACAGTTATGCCCCCCCAAGATGCAGACACACACACACACACACACACACACCCACACACACACACACACACACACACACACACACACACACACACACACACACACACACACACACACACACACACACACACACAAAGCACAGAACAGCCCCCTGCAAGGTCACAGCAGTTCAGAGGAGAGCTGCCCAGCATGTCTCACTTTGTGTGTGTGTGCGTGTTTGTGGTTGGGTGTCAGCGTGTTTGTATGTGTGTCAGTGACTGTGCCAGGGTGTGTGACTGTGACTGCATGTGTGTGTGTCTGCGGGGGTGGCAATGTGTCTCAGCTTTTGTCTTCAGAGGAATGGGTTCTGTCAAACGCAGAATTGTAACCCCTCATTACAGCAAGAGGGCTTGTGTCAACCCTGCTCCTCTCTGCCAAAGGCTTTGTGTGTGTGGTTTGCTTTAACAAGGATAATAAAACAAAGAACATTTAGACAAGTGGGGACATTTCTTCAGTCCCCACAAGGAAAAAGGATTTTTAGGTATCGGGGGTTAGGATTAGAGTTAGAATTAGGATTAGGAGTTAGGGTTAGTTTTAGGGTTAGGATTAGGAGTTAGGATTAGGTTTAGGGGTTAGGTTTAGGATTAGGAGTTAGGGTTAGTTTTAGGGTTAGGATTAGGGTTAGGGTCAGGATTAGGGGGAGGCAACCTTCAGGGCTGACATTTTTCATGTAGAGACTTGCTGCCATAAAGTTGAGATGTGGGGAGGGAAGCAGTAACTAGGTTCAGGTTTAGAAGTGAATAATGTTTGAGGATTGGAGCACATGCCAGAGCAGTAAAAGAAAGGAAATATAAAAGTAATAGAGCCAGAGGAAATGAATGTAGCTTCTTGTCATTTCAGACGTTCTACTGACAATACCGCTAGCAAGGACATGATCCACAAAAGATTGACTTGGCTGGCTTAAATGCACGTACGCACACACAAACAGCAACAGTGCAGCGACATTGGCTAAGGTAACCCAGCCCGGCCTGCCCCCTCACGTGGGTGATGCCATGTTTGATGGATCTCCTTTGTACTGACAGCAACAGAAGGGATGACAGTGAGAGGTTGAGAATTGTCCGATCTGTACATCAGACTACAGGATGTCTCTCTATGGTTGTAATAGGGTTTGGTCTGTGCAGTGCGATCTGATCACTGTACTGCGAGCTGACAGGACGACTGAGTGTGTGTCGGCCAAATCCCCCCTCTGTCAATATATACACACTCTTTCACTAGGTTAGCCATGTCAGCTTAGCACTACAAACCTACCGTTGGCAATTCTGTTTTGCTTTCCTGTTTTCATCTCTCTCTCTTTCTCTCTCTCTCTCTCTCTCCCTCTGTTGCCTTGCCCTAGAGAGTGCCTTGGCTCTCTCCCTCTCTCTCTCTCTCTCTCTCTCCCTCTGTTGCCCTAGACAGTGCCTTGGCATTCTCTCTCTCTCTCTCCCTCTGTTGCCTTGCCCTAGAGAGTGCCTTGGCTCTCTCTCTCTCTCTCTCTCTCTCTCTCTCCCTCTGTTGCCTTGCCCTAGAGAGTGCCTTGTCTCTCTCTCTCGTTCTCCTGCCTCTCCGCTTTCACCCCTCCTTCACTGTCCTCTGCTATCTCTCTCTCTTTTTCTCTCTCTCTGTTCTACTCTCTCACCTTCTCTCCATTCCCCCATTCCCTCTCTCATACAGACTGAAGAAATTGAATCAGATCCTAGGTAATTGTTCTGGGGACGATAATGTTGCCAGTGTGATTGATGATCTATCCTCTCTTTTTTGATTTTCTTCTACCTGGCTACATGCAGGTCTGTATTGAACACTTTATGTTGTAGCTACCTGAATGAAAACGGGGCTAGATTGTGTGTAAATAAGACTATGTGCCATATTCACGTAGTGTCTCAGAGTAAGAGTCCTGATCTCGGATCAGTTTCTCGTTTCAGATTGATAAGATCACACATGGACAGGGGGGACGTGATCCTAGATCAGGACTCCTACTTTACCCCTGATTCCATAGTCTAGACAGAGCTTGTATACAAACTGTTCTATTATGTAGATTGCATGTAGAACTCGACAGATTACATCATACATGCCCGCACGCACGCACAGACACACACAGATGTTTTACTATCCTTGTGGGGACCTACAATTTATTTCCATTCAAAATCCTATTTTTTTTAACAAGTGTTGTGTTCGAGATGACCTAAAGCGAGACCGGTTCAAGACTAAGACCGGAGCAAATCGAGTCCGATTCAAGACTAAGACCGGGGGTGGTAAATCTAGTTAGCTAAGTCAGTCATTGGCTAGGCCATCAGAAGCTAGATAAAGGCATCTGCCATTTGACTGAATTAGGGCAACATTTTGGAGTGACAGTGGAATCAACCAATCACATTTTGACTTAATGGGTGGGACCGTTTTTACAAAAACCTAGCAGAGCTGGTTAGAGCTGGTTAGAGCTGGTTAGACTGTTTCCATGTTATCTAGAACGTTCTTGACTAACTGTAACTTTTTCTGCCTACGTTTACTGACACTGGTCATATTCAGCGGGTGTTGCGCGTTTGTAAATTCATCAGTTATTCTGAGTAGAGTGACCACAGTGAATTTGCGAACATAAGAGATATGCTAACTGGATAGTAGTCGTTCAAGATCATGCCAGCTAGCTAACCAAATGACACCTGCATCTCTAGCTGTGTATAGCCACCAAAAAACGAAATGAGGGGAAAAAGTCACCCACTCCTTCAATGGCACCTTCCTAGCAGATAGCTGGGTGTAGTCTAATTTTGCAAAACTGTTCCCAAGCGGCCCACCCAGCAAAGGAAAGGCACCCTGTGCAAAAAATACAATGTTTTACTCTAGTTTTTATGAGGTGTCTTATAGATTTTTCAGATGATTTTCACTCTCAAAATCACACTTTTGTCAATGGAATAAAGACAAAATATGTAATGATCTAAGTCCACAATCATGCTTAACCCACATCAATCTGATCGAGGGACCTGTCAGGGCCTGGCTCCCCAGTGGGTGGGCCTGTGTCCACCCAGGCCCATCCATGTCTACGCCCCTGATGCAAATGATGACAATTGCGCATCACAAATAGCCAACTAACCAACACTTCGGAATAAACTTTTCAAATCTCAAATTGGTTTGCATTTACTGGTAGATATCATAAGTTGAAACGTCTTTCCTACCCTACCGGCTACTGATGTCATAATTCTGTGAGCTGCTCCATGCCAAAACCAGCTGAGAGCTGCACACTCTTGCTGCCTGCTGATGATTTTCCACTGAAACTAGGCGGTGTGCGGCGCGCAGGTGAACATATTTCACATGCTTTGTCTTTGTGTAGGCTACTTTGTGCATGATTTCTCTATTGTACGACGTAATTGATAAGTCGTATACTTCCACTACACTACTTTGATACGCATCAGTAGGGATTAAGAAGTGAGTATACGCAATGCCCACTGAAAATAAAGTGGGTACACGGTTTATACCTGCATATACCTTCCACTACACCACTGACCCTTTGTGTTTCACAAAAAGTGCACTCTCCTACATGAGTGCACTGGTATTACGACTGCTGTCCTTTCACATTCATGAACCTGTCACACCTATAGGCCTATAGGTTGGCCACTGCAGCAAACATGTCTATAATAGATAGAAAGGCTGTTAAGATATTCATGTTTCAAGAAAGGAGTGTATATATTTGGGCTGGAGAAGCAGTTTTATGCGGAGACTTAATGGAAGCTGATAATTGAGTTTTTTTCTTCGCTGGTCTCGGGAAGCAATTATGAGGCTTCACTGTCCGAGACTGAGTCAAGACCCAGTACAAATGTATCCGACTAACTTCTAACCATAATAATAATCTTAACCCCTAAACCTAAACCTAACCATAAACCTAAACCTAGTTTTAACCCTAACACTGATTCTAACCCCTAAGCCATAAAATAGCCTTTGTCCTCATGGGGACCTGGGAAATGTCCCCAAGAAGGAGAATTTTCCTTATTTTACTATCCTTGTCGGGACTTTTGGGGGATTTCCAGTACCCATGAGGATAGTAATACAAGCCAACACACACACACACACACACACACACACGGCCATCATTAGAGGAGTTGTAAGTGCAGATTCTCTCAGTTCCTAACCACTACTGCCCCCTCCTCTCTAAGACGACCCACGTCATTCCCTCAGTGTACTCTCTTTATTTAGTGTTGGTGTGTATGCCAAGCAGCTCTCCTCATTTTATTGAGTGCAGCCACTGTGATCCACCCCCCCCCCCCCCCCGCCCCCCTTATGGTCAGTTTAATCAAATACCTTCACTGTACATCAAGTGTTGATGAATATTGTAGTTGTGTGTGTTCCATTAAATTACCAGGTGGGTATTGTAGACGAGAATAGATGACTTACCTGGCTAAATGTTTTTTTTTTTTTTAAATCATTTGCAGGATGAAATGTCTTGAGATGCACCATCTCGTTTTCAAGAGTTTCCAAATGAAAAACAAACAAACAATACCTAGTAACAAGAATAATATGACAATATGACGCTAAAAGAGTAAATGAATAAAGAAATGTGGGTCTCCAGTGGCAGGATTTAAGAACCTGGGTATAGTATACTGGAGGGCATGTGTTCCTGCTGTGTGATGGATGAGAGGAACAGGTTCAGACAGACATATAGTACAGAACTAGTGCATATAGACCTGCCTGAATGGACACCATTTACGTCTTCAAATGGAAATTTCAAGAGATGTTCTTTCATGTGTCAGTTACAACTTTTTTTTTTATACCGGAGGTCATTCTATTTTAATCTTTGCCTTTCACTTTCTGTCTCTCTTCAAACAGTCTCTCCTTAAAGGCCCAATGCAGCCATTTCTTTGTATCACAATCAAATCATTTCTGAGTAACAATTAAGTACCTTACTGTAATAGATTTCCATTCAAATGTTTGTTTTTTTAGCAAAAAACTATTTCTCAAGCAGGGATTTTGCTAGGACTGTCTGGGAGTGGTCTGAGTGGGGGAGGGGGAAACTGAAAACCAGTTATCAAATCAAATGGATTTATTTATAGAGCTGATATCTCAAAGTGCTGTACAGAAACCCAGCCTAAACCCCCAAACAGCAAGCAATGCAGGTGTAGAAGCACCAAAACCTAGAGAGGAACCAGGCTATGAGGGGTGGCCAGTCCTCTTCTGGCTGTGCCGGGTGGATTTTTATAACAGGAACATGGCCAAGATGTTCATAAATGACCAGCATGATAAAATAATAATTATCACAGTAGTTGTCGGGGGTGCAGCAAGTCAGCAGGAGTAAATGTCAGTTGGCTTTTCATAGCCGATCATTAAGAGTATCTCTACCGCTCCTGCTGTCTCTAGAGAGTTTAAAAGAGCAGGCCTGGGACAGATAGCACGTTCGGTGAACAGGTCAGTGTTCCATAGCCGCAGGCAGAACAGTTGAAACTGGAGCAGCAGCACGGCCAGGTGGACTGGGGACAGCAAGGAGTCATCATGCCAGGTAGTCCTGAGGCATGGTCCTAGGGCTCAGGTCCTCCGAGAGAGAGAAAGAAAGAGAGAATTAGAGAGAACATACTTAAATTCACACAGGACACCGGATAAGACAGGAGAAGTACTCCAGATATAACAAACTGACCCTAGCCCCCCGACACATAAACTACTGCAGCATAAATACTGGAGGCTGAGACAGGAGTGGTCAGAGAGGTTTGGAACTCTCTTTGTCATTGTTTTATTAACCAATTTACCGCATGGTGATGTCACCTGGGAAAGCGTAAACTCCCACCCATGCTAACCTGCTGATTAGAAGATTGTATTTTTAATCAGCCACTATCAGGAAATATCACTGATCAAGTGTTGTCACACTATTAACATGCTACTTATAACAGTTGTAGGATATGTTACAAAACACAGGAGAAACTGAATTTTGACTGCACTGGGCCTTTAACATATATCCAAAGTGTGGATCTGGGTCTTGGAACCCAATGTATAACTCTGGTATGGATGGTCTAATTCTGGTATGGATGGTCACAGGGTTGTAGACATTATTCAGGATACAGAGAAAGACAGAGAGCTGACGGCATGCCTTCAAAAGCACTAAAAGGGTTCTCTCCCCTTTTCCCCACTCCACTTCCCTAAGTAAGAGGCGAGCATTGATCTAATGATCTAACAAGCTCTCACAGTCTCACGTCAGAATTAGATGTTCATCCAAATGTCAGATTCCGAAGTTGTTCCAAGCGTCAAATTTCAACGTTTTTACGGTCAAGTTTAGGCAATTAACCTTAACAATTCAGAGTATGTTTAACTTTAGGCATTGACCACAAATGGTTAAGGTAAGGGTTAACGTTTGGGACAGGCTTAAAACAAAAATCTAAAAAACAACTTTCTATCACTTGTTTCCAACACAACCTTTTGCCCCAGATGCCAAGCCACCATCCGCGTCCACAGCATCCTAGCAAAACAGAAACCTACTTGAAGGTAACAGCGCTCACTGTTGCCCCTAGTGGCTGGTTTCCACGTCACCTCCCGACATCCTCAGACATGGATGGACGTCTAATACTGACTTGTATCACGGGTGACCTGGCTGGCAAATGACAGTGACTTATTCAGTGTTCATACAGTATCTTCTACTGTAACGCAGGGCATCTCAGCCTCTCTCTCTATCCCAACCTCCCTCCCTCCCAGTTCCTCTCAATTTTCATCCCATCTCCCCCCTGCAGAATTGTCTCTCATAAATATTTGACTTGTCTAAAACGAACCCCCTGAACTCAGGCTTTGTGCACAGCTGGGTGGCCTGTGTGTTTTTGGTATCAGTGCGTGTGTGTTCGATGTGAATGTGTTGATTTCTACTTTCTTCATTTCTATGACCGTGTGTACATGCAAGATGTTTGTAATATACCATGTGATTGTAGTATGCATCTCTGTGCCACGTCACGAGTATGTACGCAGTGTATATGCCATTGGCATGGTGTTAGAGCATCTAGGGAATGTGTGTGAGCGCGCATTTGTGTGCAGTCGTGCATCTTGTTGTGTTGCCAGCTCTGGATCGGGAGTAGCTGCTATGTCGCTCAGCCAACCCTGCCCAATATGTGTATGTCTTAGAGGCCCAGGCTTTACTAAGAGCCTGTCTCTGTAAATCTTTGATGCTCTCGCAGCCTCCCTCCTGAGACACATGGAGTGAGAGAGGAAGGTAGAGAGAGGAATGAAGGAAGGTAGAGAGAGGGATGGAGGAAGGTAGAGAAAGGTATGGAGGAAGAGAACGAGTTGCGGCTCTGGCTCATGGTTTGGAGACAGCCTTTCACTACCAAGCTTTCTTTTTGTCCTTCTCTCTCTCTCACCCTCTTCTCTCTGTGTCCCTCCCTCCACCCCTCTCTCCCTCTCTCTGAATTTTTAATCTCCACTCGCTCTTATCTTTCACATAATCCCTCCAGTTTTATCTTTCTCTCTTTCGCCAATTGTTCTTTTCTCTTACATTCTGTCCATCCCTCCTTTCTCAATCCTCCTTACCCTAGAGAGTACTGTATATCTCCACTATAGCCCTCTCTCTCTCACCCTATCCTAATGATATTCCCTTTCTGTCTGCTTTTCTCTGATCCAGGATGAAATAGTTTACTATTCTAGTTCTCTGACTGTTCTGTGGGGCTATCTTAACTCTGAACTGTGTATGTGAAAGTGTGTGTGCGTGCACATACCTGTGTGTGTAAATCTTATTTCCTCTCCTCTTCTCCCTCGGACTATAAACCAGTGCTGTCCCTTTACCCTCGTCCCAACACCCCAACCCAACCCAACACCCCAATCCAACACAACACCCCAACCCAACCCAACCCAACACCCCAACCCAACCCAACCCAACACCCCAACCCAACCCAACACCCCAACCCAATCCAACACCCCAACCCAACAACCCAACCCAACACCCCAACCCAACCCAACCCAACACCCCAACCCAACACCCCAATCCAACACCCCAACCCAACACCCCAACCCAACACCCCAACCCAACACCCCAATCCAACCCAACACCCCAACCCAACACCCCAACCCAACACCCCAACCCAACACCCCAACACCCCAATCCAACACCTCAACACCCCAACCCAACACCCCAATCCAACACCCCAACCCAACCCAACACCCCAACCCAACACCCCAATCCAACACCCCAACCCAAAACCCCAACACCCCAATCCAACACCCCAACCCAACACCCCAACCCGACAGCCCATCCCAACACCCCAATCCAACACCCCAACCCAACCCAACACCCCAACCCGACAGACAGCCCATCCCAACAACCCAGGCCTGAGAACATCACTCAGATAAATTGAAATCCAGAGCTGTGCTAGAGGCAGAGAATAGAAAGATGAAAGGGCCTGCTGGTCTCACTGTCTGACGGCTGCACTGACGGATGTCTGGGTCTAGAAGGTCTTGGCATACTACTGAGATTTACTGGGGACTTTGCTGTAGGACTACTGTACTGTACTGTTTGGAGGTACCCGGCCATACAGGCCTGCAGGCTCAGTGGCTAGGTTGGTTGAGAATTACAGTTTGGATGAGTAATAGATGTCTCCATTACTCCATCTCTCTAGTGGTTAGAGCGTTGGGCCAGTAACCGAAAGGTTGCTAGATTGAATTCCCGAGCTGACCAAATATTTATTTTCCACCATCATTTGCAAATAAATTCATAAAAAATCCTACAATGTGATTTTCTGGAATTTTTTTCTCTCATTTTGTCTGTCATAGTTGAAGTGTACCTATGATGGAAACAGGCCTCTCTCATCTTTTTAAGTGGGAGAACTTGCACAATTGCTGGCTGACTAAATACTTTTTGCCCCACTGTATATATATATAGTATATATATAGTATATATATAGTATATATCTGTCCCTGTCTTTCACTTCTCTCCTTGTCTTTCTACTCACCCCACCCCCCTGTTCTTATCAAAAGTTTAAGGAGATTTCTGTTCACCAACGGCTGATACCTCTACCCTTTCAAATCCCTCTCCCTCTCCTGTTCTATTTCTCTCCCTCTCCCTCTCTCGCTCTCGCTCTTCATCTCTCTCGCTCAGTCTCCCTCTCTCTTGGCTTTGTTCACTTGATTAAGCCCAGCTGTCACCCTCATCCGAAACCGTTCTTGTTGCATTGTTACATAAATTAGCTGTGGTTCTCAGGCTCCTAGCTAGCACTGTTGATTCGGCCTGACGTCACTCTCCCTTGTTTATGCATTTGACACACAGCTCATTTGCTTTCCACTGCACTTCGTCTCGGGCCAGCCAGTGTGTGTCTGTGAGTGTGTGTGTGTGTGTGTGTGCATGCGTGCGTGCGTGTGTGTGGATGTGTCTAACTGTGTTGTGTGGCGTACGCCAGCCATTAAACTCAAGTCAATCATGTCCTCCTTCTCCAATCACGTCTCTTCCCTCCATTGCTTCTCCCAGAGTTGATTATTATCTGTCATATTTTGGCAGGCCAATAAAATCAAACCCTGACTAAAGGATTGGTCTGGGTGGGTAGGAATAGATTTGGCTGGCACTTCTGCTGCTGCTGTGTTTTGCCTTCTCAAATCTCCCAGGCAGAGGTTAGTGTATGTGTTTGTGCGTGTGCGAGAGATACATACCCCCTTGAACTTTGCGACCTTTTGCCACATTTCAGGCTTCAAACATAAAGATATAAAACTGTATTTTTTTTGTGAAGAATCAACAACAAGTGGGACACAATCATGAAGTGGAACGACATTTATTGGATATTTCAAACTTTTTTAACAAATCAAAAACTGAAAAATTGGGCGTGCAAAATTATTCAGCCCCTTTACTTTCAGTGCAGCAAACTCTCTCCAGAAGTTCAGTGAGGATCTCTGAATGATCCAATGTTGACCTAAATGACTAATGATGATAAATACAATCCACCTGTGTGTAATCAAGTCTCCGTATAAATGCACCTGCACTGTGATAGTCTCAGAGGTCCGTTAAAAGCGCAGAGAGCATCATGAAGAACAAGGAACACACCAGGCAGGTCCAAGATACTGTTGTGAAGAAGTTTAAAGCCGGATTTGGATACAAAAAGATTTCCCAAGCTTTAAACATCCCAAGGAGCACTGTGCAAGCAATAATATTGAAATAGAAGGAGTATCAGACCACTGCAAATCTACCAAGACCTGGCCGTCCCTCTAAACTTTCAGCTCATACAAGGAGAAGACTGATCAGAGATGCAGCCAAGAGGCCCATGATCACTCTGGATGAACTGCAGAGATCTACAGCTGAGGTGGGAGACTCTGTCCATAGGGCAACAATCAGTCGTATATTGCACAAATCTGGCCTTTATGGAAGAGTGGCAAGAAGAAAGCCATTTCTTAAAGATATCCATAAAAAGTGTAGTTTAAAGTTTGCCACAAGCCACCTGGGAGACACACCAAACATGTGGAAGAAGGTGCTCTGGTCAGATGAAACCAAAATTGAACTTTTTGGCAACAATGCAAAACGTTATGTTTGGCGTAAAAGCAACACAGCTGAACACACCATCCCCACTGTCAAACATGGTGGTGGCAGCATCATGGTTTGGGCCTGCTTTTCTTCAGCAGGGACAGGGAAGATGGTTAAAATTGATGGGAAGATGGATGGAGCCAAATACAGGACCATTCTGGAAGAAAACCTGATGGAGTCTGCAAAAGACCTGAGACTGGGACGGAGATTTGTCTTCCAACAAGACAATGATCCAAAACATAAAGCAAAATCTACAATGGAATGGTTCAAAAATAAACATATCCAGGTGTTAGAATGGCCAAGTCAAAGTCCAGACCTGAATCCAATCGAGAATCTGTGGAAAGAACTGAAAACTGCTGTTCACAAATGCTCTCCATCCAACCTCACTGAGCTCAAGCTGTTTTGCAAGGAGGAATGGGAAAAAAATGTCAGTCTCTCGATGTGCAAAACTGATAGAGACATACCCCAAGCAACTTACAGCTGTAATCGCAGCAAAAGGTGGCGCTACAAAGTATTAACTTAAGGGGGCTGAATAATTTTGCACGCCCAATTTTTCAGTTTTTGATTTGTTAAAAAAGTTTGAAATATCCAATAAATGTCGTTCCACTTCATGATTGTGTCCCACTTATTGTTGATTCTTCACAAAAAAAATACAGTTTTATATCTTTATGTTTGAAGCATGAAATTTGGCAAAAGGTCGCAAAGTTTGACTTGACGATTCCAATTTGACTTCCGATTCTGACGTTTGTCCGTTGCTATCGCCTACGGCTCGCGGCTGGCTTAGTTTAGGCATTCATTCCGAATGGTTAAGTTAAGGGTTAAAGTTTTGGATAAAAAATAATAAAACAAGGGCCTATCGCTGGCTTAGGCCCACCCGACACCGCTGTACACAACGCCCAAATCTACTTGATGGTAATAGCGCTCACTGCTGCCCCTAGTGGACAGTTGAAGGCATCTCTCAATGTCCTGGACGGACCTCGAATTTTGAAGTTGATCTTGAGCGACCTGGTTGGCCAATGCAGTGTGTGTGCATGTGCGTGAGTGCATTGTGTGTGTGTGTGGGTCCACAGCAGGGTGCCAAGACACTTAGCGCATGGTGCATGGGCCAGGGTGGACGTGGCTGTGACATTGAGGTGACGGCAGTGTAAATCATTTGTTGCTCTCCCAGGCTGGGGTAAGAAGTTTGACCTCTGGGGAGGGAGGGAGGGGGAGAGAGGGGGAGAGAGAGAGAGAGAGAGAGAGAGAGAGAGAGAGAGAGAGAGAGAGAGAGAGAGAGAGAGAGAGAGAGAGAGAGAGAGAGAGAGAGAGAGAGAGAGAGAGAGAGAGAGAGAGAGAGAGAGAGAGAGAGAGAGAGAGAGAGAGAGAGAGAGAGAGAGAGAGAGAGAGAGAGAGAGAGAGAGAGAGAGAGAGAGAGAGAGAGAGAGAGAGAGAGAGAGAGAGAGAGAGAGAGAGAGAGAGAGAGAGAGAGAGAGAGAGAGAGAGACGTTGGGTCTGTGTACGGAGAAAGAAAGTAAGACTCTAGCCAGGGCCAGGAGATTGTCCTGACCACATGACTCGACAAGGAAAAACTCTGTACCCTAGTGTTGCTGATCAAGTTACATGGCCAGGGAAAACTCCTGGCACTAGTCTGAGTTACTGTCCCTCTGAACAGTCCGTATGAACCTAAAGCAGTGTGATTTTCTTCTGCTGCTTTATTACACAGCGTCTGTTTCTCATTGTCTCTGGGTGGGTGTGAGCAGCATGCGGATGCCGCAGTGTTGTTGTAGACTTCAGCGTTAGGCAGATAACCAAAGAAAACCTTCATTAAGTAGGACACTGCTACAAAGCGATGCAAAACCAAACCACTCAGACGTCTAGTGAAGATACTCTCCACAATGAACAACAACAAAAAAAATACTCTACCTCTCTTTCCCTACCTTTTTTCACCGATCCTTTCTTTACCTTTCCCCCAGTCCGCTCTCGTTTCTTCGGTTTTTAACGGACACACGCGCTTATTGTATTTGACGGCCTCAGAGTCTCCGTCGTCTTTCGTCTGACAGACGACACGCAGCCGCTGTTAGGAGCGGGAGGGTTGAACGCCACCCTAGGGCTGTCTCTTCACGCTGGAGGCTTCAATGTGAAGAGACATCTCGTGGGAACACAGCGCCTAATGCACCGTTATACAACTAAATACACAGCAGACACAGACCCTAGATGACACTTAGACGCTCTCTGGTATATGCTGCTGCCATTAGATAATGATTCATTTCACAGTCCAGACCGATGTTCAGTGCTCTTGGATGCTGGCATGGGCCCACTTCCGCTCTCTGTCTGTCTCAGATTATGTTATTGTAGAGAGAGAGAGAGCGAGAGAGAGAGAGAGAGAGAGAGAGAGAGAGACTGTGTCTGTGTTAGAGGTCGTCCGAATATGATTTTTCAACGCCGATACCGATTATTGGAGGACCAAAAAAGCAGATACCGATTAATCAGCCAATTTTTTTATTTGTAATAATGACAATTACAACAATACTGATTTAACACTTATTTTAACTTAATATAAAACATCAATACAATCTATTTAGCCTCAAATAAATAATGAAACATGGTCAATTTGGTTTAAATAATGCAAAAACAAAGTGCTGGAGAAGAAAGTAATATGTGCCATGTAAAAATATGTGGCATGTAAAATATGTGCCATGTAAAATATGTGCCATGTAAAAATATGTGCCGTGTAAAAATATGTGCAGTGTAAAAATATGTGGCATGTACAATATGTGCCATGTAAAATATGTGCCATGTGAAAATATATGCCATGTAAAATATGTGCCATGTAAAATATGTACCATGTAAAATATGCACCATGCTACATATCTACCATGTAAAATATGTGCCATGTAAATATGCACCATGTAAAATATGTGCCATGTAAAATATGTGACATGTAAAATATGTGCCGTGAAAAATATGTGCCATGTACACATATGTGCCATGTAAAATATGTGCCATGTAAAATATGTGCCCTGTGAAATATGTGCCATGAAAAATGTGCCCTGTGAAATATGTGCCATGAAAAATGTGCCATGTAAAATATGTGCCCTGTGAAATATGTGCCATGAAAAATGTGCCATGTAAACATATGTGCCCTCTGAAATATGTGCCATGAAAAATGTGCCATGTAAACATATGTGCCCTGTGAAATATGTGCCATGAAAAATGTGCCATGTAAACATATGTGCCCTGTGAAATATGTGCCATGAAAAATGTGCCATGTAAACATATGTGCCCTGTGAAATATGTGCCATGAAAAATGTGCCATGTAAACATATGTGCCATGTGAAATATGTGCCATGTAAAATATGTGCCATGTAAAATATGTGCCCTGTGAAATATGTGCCATGAAAAATGTGCCATGTAAACATATGTGCCATGTGAAATATGTGTCATGTAAAAAAACTAACGTTGGAGTTCCTTGCTCAGAACATGAGAACATATGAAAGTTGGTGGTTCCTTTTAACATGAGACTTCAATATTCCAAGGTAAGAGGTTTTAGGTTGTAGTTAATATAGTATTTATAGGACTATTTCTC
The DNA here is from genome assembly GCF_013265735.2 of Oncorhynchus mykiss. NCBI lineage: Eukaryota > Metazoa > Chordata > Actinopteri > Salmoniformes > Salmonidae > Oncorhynchus > Oncorhynchus mykiss. Next base: position 58,192,271 of record NC_048572.1, read on the forward strand.
TCTATACCATTTATATTTCATATACCTTTGACTATTGGATGTTCTTATATTCACTATAGTATTGCCAGTGTAACAGTATAGCTTCCGTCCCCCTCCTCGCCCCTACCTGGGCTCGAACCAGGAACACATCGACAACAGCCTCACTCAAAGCTTCGTTACCCATCGTTCCACAAAAGCCGCGTAACAGGCAGGCTATTCGTGGACTGCAATGGTTAGAGCATTGGACTAGTTAACTGTGCGGTTGCAAGATTGGAACCCCTGAGCTGACAAGGTAATAATCTGTCGTTCTGCCCCTGAACAAGGCAGTAACCCACCGTTCCTAGGCTGTCATTGTAAATAAGAATTTGTTCTTAACTGACTTGCCTAGTTAAATAAAAGGTATAAAAAATATATTTAAAAACATTTACATTTTTAAAATAATCGGAAATCAGCGCCCAAAAATACCGATTTCCGATTGCTATGAAAACTTGAAATCGGCCCTAATTAATCGGCCATTCCAATTAATCGGTCAACCTCTAGTCTGTGTCTGTGTGTCTTTGTCAGAGTGTGTGCCTGGCTTTGTCAGTGTGTGTGTTTGTGTGTGTCTGTAAGAGGGAGAGAGTGAGCGAGAAGAGAGGGAGAGAGTGAGCGAGAAGAGAGGGAGAGTCTCCCTGGAGTTCTCACTGTATTGTCCAGTCTGATTATTCTCAAGTTGTGGAGATCGGTTAGTGTTTTTCTTAACTGCCCCCCAGGGGATGAATAGAGTTTGTCTTGTATTATACTGTACTGCACTATATAATGTGCTTATGAGTTATGTTGTTGTAGTACATTTTTGTCAGTGTAGCACAGACAGGCAGTGAAGGTCTGCAGGCTCATTCCCATCTCAGTAAGCTCATTCTACTTAAGAAAAAGGAAACAAGGAAAGAAAACACACACACACTCACACACTCACACTGCGTTGGGTCAGGGAAATTGCCAGGCCACTCAGTCCATCCAGTGTTTACCAGCGGATTAGACGCTCCGTTTTCATAATAGCATTTTCCTGGGAACGCCACGGCTATAATCTGTGTCTAAAAACACATACTTCACCCACCGCAGACGCACCCGAGGGTGCAGAAGTACCTACCTCATCTAATGGGAAGTAGCAACATGGGGCTTAGATGGCTAAGTGTCCTTTTATTGGTGTTTCTGGACCCAAGCGGATATTGGGTTGTTGGGTTGTAATGAGGTTTTAATGAAGAAATATGTTTTGTATGTGCATGTGTGTGTGTTCGTGTGTGGTGTGTGTGGATGTGTGTTGTGTGTGTACGTACTTGGTGTGTGTGTGTTTTGTATGTGCTGTGTGTATGTGTGTGCCTGTGTGTGTGTTTTGTATGTGGAGTGTGGTGCGTGTGAATGTGTGTGTGTGTGTGTGTGTGTGTGTGTGTGTGTGTGTGTGTATGGGATGAGTGTGGTGTGGATGGATGGGGGGTGTGTGTGTTGATGGGGTGTGTGTGTGGATGGGGTGTGTGTGTGTGTGGGTGGTGTGTGGGTGGGTGGTGTGTGGATGGTGTGTGTGTGGTGTGTGTGTGTGTGTGTGTGTGTGTGTGAGAATACGGTGTGTGTGTGTGTTATAAGCACACACGGTCTCCCTTTTCTGAGTCTGACTTACTGAGTACAGCATTTCTACTCTCTAATGAAAAGTGTCCTTTCTGTAAAGAGAAAGTCAGTGCTGCTGTAAAGGAACTCCAGAGGACTTTTAGGTAATAAAGACATCTGTCTTGGCTTGGTTGGTGTAGTTAAGGACTACTGCTGTTACAGTGATACAGTGGTGTAGAGCTGCTGGGAAGGAAAGTTACAAGTCACTTCGATGGCTGTACTGTTAATGAGACTCCCTGGGCCGAGAAAGTTAAAGGAAGCGCTGTTCTTTTTCGCCCCCTTTTTTTTCAATTTCGCCTAAAATAACATACCCAATGTAACGGCAGATTTCCTCCTCTTCGTCTGAAGAGGAGGTGTAGCAGGGATCGGACCAAAACGCAGCGTGGTAAGTCTCCATATTGTTTATCATAAAACATAAACTGAACACTAAGAAATACAAAACAATAAATGTGAACATGAATGAAAACCAAACCGAAACAGTCTCCCGTGTGGTGACAAACACAGAAACAAACACCCACAAACCAAAAGTGAAACCCAGGCTACCTAAGTATGATTCTCAATCAGAGACGACACCTGCCTCTGATTGAGAACCTGATTGAGAACCATACTAGGCCGAAACAGAAACCTAAACATAGAAACACAAAACATAGACTGCCCACCCCAACTTACGCCCTGCCCATACTAAATAAAGACGAAACAAAGGAAAATAAAGGTCAGAACGTGACACCCAAATCTAACTGCCTGTAGCTCAAGCCCTGAAGCAAGGATATGCATATTATTGATACCATTTGAAAGGAAACACTTTGAAGTTTTTGGAAATGAATGTAGGAGAATATAACACATTAGATCTGGTAAAAAACAACCGTTTGTTTGTATTTTTTTTGTACCATCATTTTTGAAATGCAAGAGAAAGGCCATAATGTATTATTCCAGCCCAGGTGCAATTAGATTTTGGGCACTAGATGGCAGCAGTGTATGTGCAAAGTTTTAGACTGAACTAATGAACCGTTGCATTTCTGTTCAAAATGCTGTATCAAGACTGCCCAAATGTGCCTATTTGGTTTATTAATAACTTTTCAAGTTCATAACTGTGCACTCTCCTCAAACAATAGCATGGTATTCTTTCACTGTAATAGCTACTGTAAATTGGACAGTGCAGTTAGATTAAAAAGAAAATCTTTCTACCAATATCAGATATGTCTATGTCCTGGGGAATTTTCTTGTTTCTTACAACCTTCTGCTAATCGCATTAACCTACGTTAGCTCAACTGTCTCGCGCGGGACCCACAGATCCTGTAGAGGTTTTAAAATCTGTTCTCTCTAACTCTCGTTTCTGTCTTTCTTCCCGTTTCTCCCACATATTCTCTCGGACTTTTTACCTTTCTGATTCTCTGTTCTACTCTCTCTTTCTCTCCCCCCTATTGCTCTCTCTCTCGTGGGCGTGGCGTGCTGTAAGCCAGTGCCCTTTCTCCCCTCTCCTCCCGACTCTCTGTCCCCATCTCCCTCTGTCAGTCTTTGATCTCCAGTCCTTCTCTCAGCACCACTGCTTCACCACTGTACAAAAAAAGGTTTCTCTCCAATTTAGAAGCTGCAGGTGGGAACAGACCTGTGCTGTATGGCTGGCCTTGTTATATGAGCACTGCTATATTATTCACACAGCAGGAGTGTTAAACTCAGGTGGAGCTATTGTATGCCAGCGCATTTTGTACCCTCATTATTTCTGGGCTGTTGGGGAAAAATGCATGTAACACTGTAGTTATGATGTCAAAACTGGAAAATGAGATGTTTAACGCAAAAGGTCACACTATGCCAATTTGCCTTTCTTACAATTGACCTCCTCTTGCATGGCTGTAAAGTTCAAACACTTAGGGGAACTGTTACAGGGAGATACATTGTGGACCTACACATTGAAGAAGGCTGTAAAGCCGAAACGTCTGTGTCCTCGATCCCCGATGCAGTGAGAAAATAAATCAAATGAAGTAAGCTTTATGCAAAAAACTTTTTTAGTGCGGACCCATTACACCTTTTGTTCGTTCCACGGGTTGTACGCACCCAGCCTCTGGGAGAACGCCACTGTCCCCTTTTCATTAGATACAACGTGAACCAACACAAATTCTCCTCAACTCCTGTGTTAGTCTTTTGTATAGTATCTTGACAAAGTGAATGAATGCGTTTTAAAAAAAATGAATGGAAGTTAATTGAATGAATGAATGTTCGTAAATACCCAGAATACTTGCTGTGTTGCTGTGGATGATGGGGTTGATGGTCACTGTGTCTCCAGGACCTGTAATTGGTCTGAGCGTGTGCTGACATGCAGGTGTCTGTTTCTCAGTTGACACACTGCTCTTTGTACAGTTTCATCAACAAATGTTCAGCTTTCCTCACTTCAAATGAACATGGAAATGATCCCAGTGCATTAAAAGGTCCAATGCAGACGTTTTTATCTCAATATCAAGTCATTTCTGGGTAACAATTAAGTACCTTACTGTGATTCTTTTCAATTTAAATGGTCAAAAATAGCTTCTTATCAAAAAGCAATTTCTAAAGCAAGAATTTTGCTAGGACTATCTGGGCGTGGTCTGAGTGGGGAGGGGAAAACTGAAAACCAGCTGTTATTAGTAGAGAGGTTTGGAACTCTTCCTTATTGGTCTATTAACGAATTTACCACCTGGTGATGTCACCAGGCAGACCAAAACTCCATCCCACCAAAACAGGCTGAAATTTCAAGCAGTCTTTTCAAACAGCTTTTTACACTGAAAGAGGATTGTCCTAATTTTCACAATTCCACAGTATTATTCCAACCTCATAGTGTGGAACTGTAAAGCACAGGAAAATCGTGTTCTTGACTGCACTGGGCCTTTAAGTCATTTCATGTAGCCCATAGTGGCATTGATTGATGAACATTGTATAGAAAGTCTGGCTAGTTATCAACAAAGCATCAGTGAAATCAGAGTTATGCCATCCAGTCTGGACATGTAGAAAGAGGCTGCTGTTTGAAGACATGTTCATTACTGTACTGTAGACACAAAGAGAAACACACACACACACACGCACACGCATACTTATGCCTGTGGGCATATTTTTGTGTTCATTGAAATCAAGTGCAACAATATAACCTAAGTAACCTATACAAAAGAGATCGACCACTGCAATCTCTCAGTGGTCACGAGACTGTATGAACTTCCTGGTTGACTTTCGAATCACCATCCCATCCTGCTCACCCATAGACTCCCAAAGATAAAATCCCCCTAAAGATCAACTGTTGCATGATCTGACATGCTCTTTCTGGCATGGCTTGTCGTGTCTGACAGATAAGAAGTGAATTAAACGCGCTATTCTGTCCATTCAGTGTCATTCTCTGATGCCAGTGTGGCATGATCTCAGGGAGTGACTGGCAAGCCACGGTTGGAGAGTTTGACACACAAAGGAGGGCTTTGTGGCTGGCTGTGATGCAGGGGAAAGAGTGCAATGATGTCAGAGGAATACACGCCCCGTTGTGTGTAGCTACACGCTACGGGCGATTCTCACGCCCACTCAAGACACACTTTCATTCTGCATCTCAGAGTGGTTGGGATGAAGATGATGATAATGAGGATGATGGTGGTGATTTCATTATGACAAGGATTAACAAGATAGAGTTTAGAATACTAATGATGATGATATCAGTTTGACATGGATTAGGAAGAGTACTTTTCCCACCCTGCACTGTGAATGTTTACACGGTGTGTTCAATAAAGACATGAAATACGTAGAATTGTTTGTGTGTTATTAGTTTAAAGAGACTGTGTTTGTCTTTTGTTGTGACCTAGATGAAGTTCAGATCAAATTTAATGACCAATTTATGCGGAAAACCGGGTATTTCCAAAGGGCAAGAAAAAGTATGCTTGGAACATCGAATCACAATAAAATCTTAGTATCGAATCACAATGCATGTCGTATCGACACCTAAGTGAAGTAGAGGCTCCTCAGAGGAGGAAGGGGAGGACCATCCTCCTCAGTGAATTCCATAAGAATAAAAAAGTGAAACATTACAAAAGTTATCCTTTTCAGATAAAACTATGCTATATTCACGTCACCAAAGCATTTATTAAAACACACTGTTTTGCAATGAAGGTCTACAATAGCCTCAACAGCACTCCGTAGGGTAGCACCATGGTGTAGCCGGAAGACAGCTAGCTTCCATCCTCCTCTGGATACATTGACTTCAATACAAAACCTAGGAGGCTCCTGGTTCTCACCCTCTTCAATAGACTTACACAGTATTATGACAACTTCTGGAGGACGTCCTCCAACCTATCAGAAATCTTGCAGCGTGAACTGACATGCTGTTCACCAGAGAATGAATCTAGTACTAGCTAGCACTGCAGTGCATATATGGTGAGTAGTTGACTCAAACAAAGAGAAAGACAATAGCTTAACATTTCTGAACAAATTAATATCTTCAAAAAGGAGGAGAGAGTTAGAGAGCTAGCTATATTTTGTTGTATTTTTTAGCTTTCACTTTCACTTAGCTAGCAAATGCAGCTACATAGTTAGGCCTACTCAAACACCCGGCTCAAATAGAGAGGGATGCTATGTTAGCTACCTGGCTATGGCTATCCAACACTGGAACTCTTCCAAGTCAAGGTAAGCTTTTGGTTTTATTAATTTATTGCCACTCGGGGCCCGACAGTGTAACTGCTTGCTGTACACTGTACTGCATGATTGTAGCGGGTTTACTATCGCGTTAGTCCTAGTAACTATGTTGACTATGACGTTAGCTAATATGGTGACAACGATGTAGGCTGTGTGTGCTGTTAGCAGTTATGGTATGAAGGTTTGGCTTGGAAAGCTTTTTCCCCTGGTCACAGACAGCTGTTGTGTTGTGTACTGAAGTCCAAAAGTGAAGGGAAATGGTGAGAGGAGCAGAGCGCGTAGATGTCAGAAGGAATTATACAACGAGCAAAGTGATCATGCTGTTGTATATGGCTTCTTGAAAGTGAACTGTGTTTGCGGGTGATCAGGGCTGTATTCATTCGGTCAATTCTGTTGAAAAAGGTTTCTTAAACGGAAGGAAACGATACGAAATGGGGATAAACAAACCTGAATTTGTCCAATAGAAACTCTCGTCTGCAAATGTTTGGACTAATGATTACACCATAGATCAGCTAGATGAAGGCAAGAGTGTCCAAGGCGGTATTGAATGTGTCAACGTCTGTCATGATGGGTATAGGACAAATTTGAGAATCATGTAGTAGCCTAAACCAATGTTACATTGACCAGGGTGAATGGAATATGAATGACCGTCATCCAATATGCTGTAATAGAAATAAGGCCGTGCTCATAGAGAAATATATAACACTCCCTCATCTTAAACTGCACCGACCGTCACTGGTATCGTGGTTACATCGTATCACGAGGTTCCTGGTAATTCCCAGCCCTACTGTCTATTCTACTTCTCCTCTTTCTCTCCCTTACACTCTCTCACACTATTTTTGTCTCTCTCTCTCTCTCTGTCGCTCACTCACTCTCTTTAGGTAAGGATAACCATCTACCCTTTCAGCATAGGCCAGCTCTCTTTCTTTCATACTTTCTCCTTTCCCTCTTTCTCGCTCCGCTACCGCTCTCTCTCCTCTCTCCATCTCTTCCTCTCAGTAGAGAAAGTACAGAGGTAGATAACCATCTACCCTTTCAGCAGAAGCCATCTCTCAGTAATGAGTGTTTGGAGCATGGTAGTGATAGTGGAGAATACCACCTTTGTCCTCTCCACTGTGGTGCGTTCTAACAGCTCAGGAAAGGGGAGGTTATTTTCTGATTAATATTTGGGCAGCAGCGAGATAAGTTTGTCTAATTTTAATGTGTTGGTTGGATGAGACGGCGTGCTGTATTAACAAGGCTGATTGGTCTATAGATGAGCCTCTCATGTAATCATTTTACAGGTCATTTTCAGAGGACAGGCTAGCATTGTTAGCATGGTTGCGCAGGTTTTGTCAGGTAGGCAGTAATGAATTAGCCTCATGGCTAACGCCTCATTCACCAGATACCGTTGGAATATCAGTTATGTTTCATGAGCTAAAATAAAATATCTGATTTTTTTTACATATGCACAGAACGCTTATTTCTCTCAACATTTGTGCACACATTTGTTTACATCCATGTTAGCGAGCATTTCTCCTTTGCCAATATAATCCATCCACCTGACAGGTGTGGGATATGAAGAAGCTGATTAAACAGCATGATCATTACACAGGTGCACCTTGTGCTGGGGACAAAGGAAAAAGGCCACTCTAAAATGTGCAGTTTTGTCACAAAACACAATGCCACAGATGTCTCAAGTTGAGGGCGTGTGCAATTAGCATGCTGACTGCAGAAATGTCCACCAGAGATGTTGCCGGAGAATTTAATGTTCAGTCCAGGACCTCCAGGACCTCCACACCTGGCTTCTTCACCTGTGGGATCCTCTGAGACCAGCCACCCAGACAGCGGATTAAACTAAGGAGTATTTCTGTCTGTAATAAAGCCCTTTTGTGGGGAACATTTTTGGGTGGGCCCAGTGGGTGGACCGCTCCCAGTGGGTGAGCCTATGCCCTCCCAGGCCCACCCATGGCGGCGCCCCTGTCCAGTCATGTGAAATCCATAGATTAGGGCCTAATTTATTTATTTCAATTGACCGATTTCTTTTTATGAACTGTAATTCAGTAAAATCGTTGAAATTGTTGCATGTTGCGTTTGTATTTTTGTTCAGTATAGTTACTTCATGCATACATGGCCAGGAGTTTTTCCTAATCACACACGGTCAGGAAGAACTCATGGCCATAGTCAAACAAACATAGCAGTGGCACACAAATGCCTCTGTTAGCTCGCTAGCAAGCGTCTCACATTTTTTACCAGTGAGATCTATTCATATGTATTTCTATAGGGAGCAGGATCTGAGTCAGAAAGACAACCAGACGCTTTGACACTGCAAGCACGTCCTAGCATTTACTCTGCCGGGGGAAGGCAGCCACCTGGCTGTCAAAGTGCTAGATCAGACAGCTTGACAGGTACAATGAGTAAGGGGGAGGGAGAAAGAGAACGAGGGGGTTAAGAGAATGCAAAGCAAAAGAAACCCACAACAAAGGTACAGACCGAGATAATTCTATGTTTGGGAAAGATGGACATGAAACAAGCTGGAATAAAGGGACATACTGTATAGGGATACAGAAAGAGAAAGAGAGGAAGGTTTGGAGACACAAATGCAAAAGAACGAGAAACAAAGTTTGCAGAAAGAGTGTGTCACAAGGGAATGAAAGGAATTGTGAACAGAGGAGAACAAGGGAAATGAACGAGAAAGCGAGGGAAGAGCGGGCGGGAAAGAGTTGTGTTGTCATCCAGGTTCAGAATGAGTGCAGATTTGACAGAAGCGTTTAGTTTTTTTTCATCCTATGTTTTCATCCTTCCTCCGAAGAAAGCTCGGAGAAAAGCTTCTTTCAGTACGCCGTTGAAAGGGCGGATTAGCGAGAGACTAGGCCAAAGAAGAATGCAAACATTCTTCTGCACACCTTGTGCATTTACCTTGTCATGGTGTCTCAATAAAGTTGGATTCGTGTGGGCCGCAGGCCAATCTTTTGAACTCTACAGACTCGACAGAGATTTTCTATGGTTTGTTTTGAACACGGCTTTCTTTAGCCTCAGCTTTTCCCTATCTCCAAGTTGATGGAGAGGTCTTTGGCCCATGATCCTCGTGTGTGTGTGTGTGTGTGTGTGTGTGTGTGTATGAGTCCCCCTGAATCTGAACTAAATGTGGCTCTCTGAGGTTCTTCCCCTTTGATCCTGTGGTTCTGTGGATGATGTGGCCCCTGTGGGCATCCTGAAGAATGATAGGCTGCGGTTACAGCTGATAAATGTGTGACGAATGCTAGGATTGCGCTGCGCAGGACATTATTGTCACATCGTACATAAATTGCAACTTTCGCTGCCAGCGGGATGGAAACGCATGGCATGTTGCGCCGTTACGATCATTCAAGTGTGTGTGAGGGTTGGGAATTGCCAGGGGCCTCACGATACAATATTATCACGATACTTAGGTGACAATATGATATGCATTACGATTCTCACCATTCTGTATGTAATGCGTTTTGATATTGCGATTTGATGTTCCAAACATATTGCTCACTATATGTCTGCTGCAGAGGGACCAGAGAGCACGAGAACATGAGTTTTGATCAGTCATGGGGAAAAAAGCGCTGAAAACCTGTTGGCTCACTATTTAGAAAGAAGTTATGCTATATGCTATGAAGGTAAAATACCAGAGTTTTGCCTTAACAAATGGTTGAGTGGTCAGGATTTTCCCTGTGGAATGTGTGCAGGCTTTTTCTTCCAGGCAGGGTCTGGCTCTGACAGGTCGAAAGAAAGTTGAACCAACCCCGTTTGAGCTGGTGCTGCTGGGCTGGCTTGCTGCTGCTTCCAGGGAGGTTGGTTGGAGCTTGTTTTCACTCAAATATAACTCAAGCACCACAAAAACATTTGGGAGGAGGACTTATGGTCACTGAAGAGATTTCTGAGCAAACAACTGCAATGTATGTGCAGACTTGAGCTATGTAGGCCTAAACCTCATACTAAAAATAAGGAGGACAAACATACCAAAACAACAGTGAGCGATTCACATTGGTGCTCCTATATCAGAGAAAGGAATTGCAATGTTGAGAGCAATATCAATGGACTTTCCCATATGATGATGTCACTCTATGCCTTACACGATCACACTAAACCAGGGGTCTCCAACCCTGTTCCCTCCAACCCCAGTTGGAACTAACCTGGTTCAGCTCATCAACCAGCTAATTATTACAATCAGGTGCGCTAGATTAGGGTTGGAGTGAAAACCTACAGGATGGTAGCTCTCCAGGAACAAGGTTGGAGAGCCCTGCACCAAATGATCTAAACAACAGAGACCCAACCCTATCCCATCCCTCTACTGCTACCAAAGGTCAAATGACTAATCTTCCCAGTTTTGCCTGGTATTTGCTCTGTGACCGTGGGGGAAGCTGGGAGTTGCGGTCTCTGAAACATGATTTTGAATTACTGGTCAAGCTCCACGCTGCTCTGCAATGAACATGAAATGTTGTGGCTTACATTAGCTTGTGGCCTACATTGAACAATGGGCAGTGGTGGTGGCCTAGTATTCGGAAGTAGCTGCTGTACTGTGATGTTGTGTGCTGTTTTGGGGTTTGTGTCATTGTGGTTTGGATGGAAAACATGGTGGTTTACATTCTAAATGATCACTCTCTTTCTCTGTCTTTCTTTCTCTCTCTGTTTACCTCTCACTCTTTCTCCCTTTTATTCTGTATCTTTATATCTCTCATCTCTCTGTCCCCCTCTCTCCCTACCTCTTTTTTTAAAAACGTTGTCTCTCCCTCTCTCTGCCTGTCTCTGTCTCAATCAGTGTGACTAAGAGAAGCCTGGAGGACTAGCCTGTCCTGACCCGTTTAGAAATGAGACCCCCCAGCCTGCTCCTCATATGCAACACACTCACAACATTCGAACGACATTATTTTCAGTGTGAAACATGATTTCCCATGTCAGTGAGTCTCTCTCAACCGGAGGACGCTGCATGTTAGGATTCATCCTCTAGGACTGCTATGTCGAGGAAGCCACAGTACAACTGTACACAGGCGCATTGAAGACCGTCAAAGCGGTCTACGTTGGTAGTACCAAGACCATTAGAGCCACTCATTTATTCATGCTTTGTTGTTTTCCCTGTTTAGGAATTGATTTCGGTGTGTTGTTGTATTCTGAACAGAGCTGCAAGAGTACCCAACACTGACATCCCTGCTACCAGACTACCCAACACTGACGTCCCTGCTACCAGACTACCCAACACTGACAGCACTGCTACTTACAATATATTGACCCAACTTAAACCAAATACTGCCGCAAAGCATGAATTTCCATTTCCAGGTCTCCTTTGGGAAAGAGGCCTGATTGACAATGGGGCTTCCTGGTGAGGTTAAATAAAAGTTCAATATATATCCGTTATATACACGGAACAAAAATATAAATGCAACATGCAAAGTGTTGGCCCCATGTTTCACGAGCTGAAATAAGATTCCAGAAAATGTCCATACAGACAAAAAGCTTATTTCTCTCAACTTTTTGTCTGAGACCAACCACCCGGACAGCTGATGAAACTGAGGAGTATTCTGTCTGGTTCACCAGCGGATGGGCCTATGCCCTCCCAGGCCCACCCGTGGCTGCACCCCAGCCCAGTCATGTGAAATCCAGGGCCTAATAAATGTATTTCAATTGATTGATTTCCTCATATAAACTGTGGACACTCCTTCAAATGAGTGGATTCGCTATTTCAGCCACACCCGTTGCTGACAGGTGTGTAAAATCAAGCACACAGCCATGCAATCTCCATAGACAAACATTCACAGTAGAATGGCCTTACAGAAGAGCTCAGTGACTTTCAATGTGGCACTGTCATACGATGACATCTTTCCAACAAGTCACTTTATAAGATTTCTGCCCTGCTAGAGCTGCCCCAGTCAACTGTAAGTGCTTTTATTGTGAAGTGGAAACATCTAGGAGCAACAACAACTCAGCCGCGAAGTGGTAGGACAACAAGCTCACAGAATGGGACCGCCGAGTGCTGAAGCAAGTAAAAATTGTCTGTCCTCGGTTGCAACACTCACTACCTAGTTCCAAACAGCCTCTGGAAGCAACTTCAGCACAATAACTGTTCGTTGGGAGCTTCATGAAATTGGTTTCCATGGCAGAGCAGCTGCACACAACCTTAAGATCACCATTCACAATGCCAAGTGTCGGCTGGAGTGGTGTAAAGCTCGCCGCCATTGGACTCTGGAGCAGTGGAAACGTGTTATCTGGAGTGATGAATCACGCTTCACCAGTCCGACGAACGAATCTGGGTTTGGCAGATGCCAGGAGAACGCTACCTGCCCCGGGTTCGGGATAGGACCCTAAGTTCAAGTGAAGGGAAATCTTAACACTACAGCATACAATGACATTCTAGACGATTCTGTACTTCCAACTTTGTGGCAACAGTTTGGGGAAGGCCCTTTCCTGTTTCAGCATTACAAAGCGAGGTCAATACAGAAATGGTTTGTCGAGATCAGTGTGGAAGAACTTGACTGGCCTGCACAGAGCCCTGACCTCAACCCAATCAAACACCATTGGGGAGAATTGGAACGCCGACTGAGAGTGCCCGACCTCAATAATACTTGTGGCTGAATGGAAGCAAGTCCCTGCAGCAATGTTCCAACATCTAGTGGAAAGCCTTCCCAGATGAGTGGAGGCTGTTATAGCAGCGAAGGGGGGGACCAAATCAGGTCAACCTACCAAACTTCCCTGCTAAAACATACCGTAGGTCTGTCTGATCCCTTTTCTTCTTGTCACAGCCTAAATGCCAATCACAAACAAGGGAATTAATGCAAACGTGGATGAAATCGATTTTCGCACATGCTGTCAAGAGGCTACTTTCTGGAATAGGGACAGGAGTAACAGCAACCTCATTTTGTTGACAACATTGTATATAAAACAATGCTACCGCGGTGCTCTTTTTACAGTTGTATAAACTCAGCAGAGAACGTTCTCTCTCCTCATTCAACTCCACTCTAATCTTGTGGGGCGTTTCTTTAAAATGCGCATCCAATGCCCTTAATCCCTTACGTAACTAGACCATTCATATGCTTCAATGAACTGCGTTTCACAATGCTGTGGCAAGAAAGGACAATTATAGCGGGTCTGCTCGTAATGTTACATTTCAGGCGCAGATGCTTCTATTTCAAAACGGTTTGGAGCACAGTTGAAAAGGTAACGCACTCACTATACAATGGATTAATTCGACAAATGAAACCAGTACTTTTCAATGCGTGAGATATAAGAGGTGTGGCGTGTAGGCGTGAGAAGATGGTCAAATACTTGCGTCTCACCGCCAATGCGTGAGAGTTGGCAGCTCTGTGAGTTTGCTGCCAGCCCAAACTATTGCATCGCTTCTCTGACAGACTGTCCCCAGTCATGTGACAGGGGTGTTCAGTATGAAGCGTGTCAACCTGTGAGTCATGCTGTCTAAAGACCAGAGAACCATTCACGCCATATGGCAGGAGGAAAACAGAAATGCGGTCATCACAGGCGGTTGTTGTCTTGCTTTTTAAATGACCTAAGACAGACCGAAACTGTTACGAGTCATACACACACACACACAGATAACACAGACACACACACTTGCCCAGTCATGTCTATGACCCAGAGGTTTATTTATGAAGGGGCTAACTAGTACAGGATGGTGATTTGTCTGTTTTGGTGATGTTGTAGAGACCTAGGAAGCTGTGTTGCCACGTGTCTTCTTGGTTCATCAAAAATACAATACGACAACACACTAGGTGACCTCATTTAGATGTTTTCATGCTGCTGTGCGTTGTGACTGGTTCCTGTTGTGTTTAGACACTAGACATACTGTCAATTTGACCCAGATCAGGGCTGTACGTTTAGACAAAACACCCAAACGCATGTGTGTCAAACACTTTAGAAGCCTAAAGAGCCCATTGACTGTGCACATGCTGTACACACACACATCTGTAACAGTGTTGCCTGCGCGGTGATGTTCACAGTCCCAGCTCATACACCCATTGGTTATTCATCGGGTGACATTACCACTGGGATGTGTGTGTGTCTGTCACATGCCTGTCATAGAAGGCAGCCATGCATGTTTCTGCAGGCTACAGCAACTTAATTACAAAACCTGTTGTAATCCATCATATTCCTGATAATTCTGCCTTGTGTGTGTGTGTGTGTGTGTGTGTGCGCGTGTATGCCTGCGTGCGTGCGTGAGCAAGTGAAGCGTATTGTGTGTGTGTGTGTGTGTGTGTGTGTGTGAGTGAGCAGGTGAAGCGTATTGTGAGTGTGTCTATCAGGGTCTCAAATTGTTGGTGGGTACCTAACAGCAACATTTGAGGAGCCTGTGGGAGTCTCAGCCCCCCAGACTGCAGACAGACATAAGACGAAGGTGAAGCAGCTAGCGAGGTACTGCTCCTTGTCAGCAGTCATGGACAACCTTGCTGTACGGGGAACAAGGTGCTATCTCTTTCCCTAGGTGTCCAGATATCCCTTTCCGGAAATCTTTGAATCATTATTGTATGATTTGTGGATTCAAATAAAGTATGTCAAATGTGTATGTTCCGGTACGTGGTGTGTGTGTGTGGCCTGTGAGAAGGTGGATTGGTTTAGGTTGTACATAGCCCAGAGGTCAGCCAGCCCAGCCAGCCACCAGTAGTCATGTGTTATGACCTGCTGCTATTGCTGCTGGAGGGAGGAAGCTATTTCTGTTGCCAACCTCGAGATCACATTACAATACCAACCTGGTGATCAGACACATGCACCAAGGGGATATTATTGCCTGGGTGGGCTGAAGACGCGTGTGGGTGTGTGTTTGTGTGTGTGTGTGTGAGAGAGAGCGAGAAACAGAGAAAAATAGTCCACCACACTAACCTCTCCACACTATATCCCAGTGATTTCCAAATGCCTATTCCGAACGCACTTATGAGTGACAGACAGTTTCTCTTGGGCCGCGGCTAAGGTCTAGGGACTGAGTTGTGTTTAAAATCATTTTTTATTTATATTACGTAGGTTACAGTTGCATTGGACAGTCTTTAGGTAAATCCCAGGATTATTGGACAGTCTTTAGGTAAATCCCAGGATTATTGGACAGTCTTTAGGTAAATCCCAGGATTATTGGAGAGAACTCTAGGTGGGTCACTGTGCAACAAGGTCAGTGACCACTGCTGTGACTTTCTGTCAACCCTGTGGAGTTTTCGCCTGACTTGTTTTATAATCCTCAGCAGGACACAGTGATTCTACTTCTGCGTTGGTTGCTGTTTGGAGTCCTAGGCTATGTTTCTGTATAACACTTTGTGACATCGGCGGATGTAAAAAGGGCTTTATAAATTTGATTGATTGAGGGTGTCATCATCTCTTCCCTGGTGATGTTGGGTAGTTCCCCTAGCATTGACGTCAATGTGCCCAGCTGTGGATTACACACACACTGGCAAAAATGTTGGGAAAGTTACCGGAATTTTGCATTTAATTATTATAATTTTTTTTTACCTTTATTTAACTAGGCAAGTCAGTTAAGAACAAATTATTATTTTTCAATTATGGCCTAGGAACAGTGGGTTAACTGCCTTGTTCAGGGGCAGAATGACAGATTTTTACCTTGTCAGCTCGGGGATTCAATCTTTCAGTTACTAGTCCAACGCACTAACCACTAACCACAGTTTTGAGAGTATTACCAAATATTTTTATGAGTAAACAAAGATAGGCCACAGCCTGTTGTTTCCAATGGGAACAAATTAGTCATAGTGGGCAGAACAAGCAAGGAGGTGGGCAGAATCAAGCACGAGCTAACGAGATCCTATTGGTGCATTTTTGTATACATTTGCATATTTCTGTTAGGGAACGCCTACTCTGTGAAGTGCGCATTTGCAAAAACTCAATTCACTTTTGCATTCCCTCTAAACTCAATTTAAATAAAAAACTTTAGCAAAGGGTAGTCTAGAAAACTTAGTCCCCTCTGTTCGTAACAAATTATAGTTTTGGGAACAGAAAACTGTATTATCAATGAGAAGATTCTCCCACTGCCGGCCACTGGGCTTCCTCTCACTACCATATTTGGATGTTTCACAGTCCAGTGAAATATATGTCTCATTTTTCTATCTGAGGTATTACTGCTGAACTGATTCAAAACTTAAGTGCTATGGCTTTTCAACCTCTGCCATATCGTGGATTCAGAGCTACCTATCTAATAGGTTTTTTTTGATGGAGGCATCGCTGTCAAACATGTAAATTGTGGTGTACTGCAGGGCAGCTCTCTAGGCCCTCTACTCTTTTCTATTTTTACCAATGACCTGCCACTGGCATTAAACAAAGCATGTGTGTCCATGTATGCTGATGATTCAACCGTATACACATCAGTAACCACAACTAATAAAGTCACTGAAACCCTTAACAAAGAGTTGCAGTCAGTTTTGGAATGGGTGGCCAGTAATAAACTGGTGCTGAACATCTCTAAAACTAAGAGCATTGTATTTGGTACAAATCATTCCTAAAGTTATAGACCTCAGCTGAATCTGGTAATGAATGGTGTGGCTGTTGAACAAGTTGAGGAGACTAAATTACTTGGCGTTACCTTAGATTGTAAACTGTCACTGTCAAACATATAGATTCATTGGTTGCAAAGATGGGAAGAGGTCTAGCCATAATAAAGAGATGCTCTGCTTTTTGACAAAGAAAAAGCAAAAAGCAAGTTCTGCAGGCTCTAGTTTTGTCTAATCTTGATTATTGTCCAGTTGTGTGGTCCAATGCTGCAAGGAAAGACCTAGGCCCAGAACAGAGCACCATGTTTTGATCTTAATCGTAATCAGAGGGCAGATATAAATACTATACGTGCCAGTCTCTCATGGCTAAGAGCTGAAACATAAAAGGTGTTGAAAATCCCAAATTGTTTGCATAGTAAACTTACACACAACTCGGACACACACACTTATCCCACCAGACATGCCACCAGGGGTATTTTCATAGTCCACAAATCCAGAACAAATTCAAGAAAGTGTACAGTATTATATAGTGCCCTTATTGCATGGAACTTCTATCTCATATTGCTCAAATAAACAGCCAACCTGGTTTCAAAAAACAGATAAAGCAACACCTCGCAGCACAACGCCTCTTCCCTATTTGACCTAGATAGTGTGTGTATGTATTGATATGTAGGCTATGTGTGCCTTTTAAAAAATTTATGTAGTTCTGTCCTTGAGCTGTTCTTGTCTAATGATGTTCTGTATTATGTTTCATGTTTTGTGTGGACTCCAGGAAGAGTAGCTGCTGCTTTTGCAACAGCTAATGGGGATCCTAATAAAATACCAAATAACAACTGTCCTTCAACAAAGCCAAAGGATTTTTCGGTAATCAGCGTCTGGGACAGTCCGTTTCCACAGGTCATTTTGTTGGTGTAAATCTCTGAGTAATTTGTCACAACGAGATAGGACACATTGAAGGACAGCTCTGACAAATTGCTCTTCCTGTAATTTGTATATTCCAGCAAAAAGGCAGACTGTTTGTGAAGGCGAAAGACAACCATTTCTAAATGCAGGCTATAGCCACTGTCACTCCTTCAACTTTGTGTAATTTGTTCAATATGGAAGTTCTATATTGACAAGTATTATTCTAATTGTTTTTAGACAGCCTACTTGACTGGCCGTCTTAGACGGTGGTCCTTTCAAACGGGTCATTATTTCATTGTGGATCTCCCTTGGGCACCGCCTCCTTCTCTTTTCTCTCTATCCCTCTCCCTTCCCTTCCTCTCTCTCTTTTTCCCCTGACTCTTGTGTTCACCTCTGTCACAGCAGCCCAGACCGATAATTTAAACAATCCGGCAATGACCCCTTTGGTTCTCTCTTTATTTCTCTCTTTTATTCCCCCCAACATCCTCCCATTCTTTAAAAGCCCTGTCTATCTGTTTCTGGACGGGTTTATTGGAGTGTGCGCAACATTATTTAGCCCCCCCCCCCGATTGTTTTTTAATGGTGGTTTTCCTCCCTGGTGGCCTATGATAAGTTAATGGCCTGAGAATTGTTCCCTGTTTAGTGACTCTTATGTGTGTGTGCTTGTGTGTGTGTGCGTGTGTGTGCAAGGAGGAAGTGGCTCGGGGGGAACAAGGAAACTTAAGTGCTTCATAACATCCCTCCTCTCGCTCACGCCCCCTCTAACACCCTCTCCCGGGGGGCTATGGGGTGAGGTGGGGAGACACAAGGACATGGGAGGCTGCTTTGCTGGGGTGTGTAGGAAGGGTCAGACCAGGTCAAGTTTGTGTGTCTGTGCGCGTGTGTGTGTGTTTGTTGTCGTTACTCTGAACATAAATAACGTGCATGGCTGGCACAACATCTTTGTGCTTATTCCTCCAACATTTGCATTTAAATATTTAAGAAGAAAGGTCACTTTTATAGAGCCATTCCATATACCCATCCCTTATCCTCATTTTCCCCGTGCTTTCCGACAGGATAATTCCACAGCATTCAAAAGAATATAACTTGTCCGCAACCAATACCTCCCAAGCACTATACCTCCCAATGCCCTTTGAAAGCACTATCAATACCTCCCAATACCATCTTAAAAGTCGTGTGACTCTACGACAGTAAAGTATGTGTTCTTCAGTAAGAATACTGTTGTGATTGCTCTAGTGTCCTCTGGGAAGGAAATGGAGTGTGAGTGATGACTGGCGAGGAGGGGACAGAGAGTACCGTTAAGGAACGCTGCTTCTTCAATCTGCTCTACCGTCTGATTGAAAGTGATTTGGCTGGCTTGCCCACGCACAGGCACAGGCACGGACAAATGCACTCACACACACTCATACAAACGTACACACACTCCTACACTCCTACACACCTTTGAGTTCTGCTTCGAGACAAACCGAGTGGAGAAACAATACTATTACGGATGAGCTGTGCAAGGTGGAGGTTTAGGAGGCTGTGTGTGTGTGTGTGTGTGTGTGTGTGTGAGAATGTGTGCCAGCTCACTTAGTTCAGACGTCCTTCAGACAGCAGGCAGCAGGCAATAGACCAGGCAAACACACACCCACGCACCCACAGACCCCCCAACCGCACACAGCTTCACACACATGAGTCAGAGGAATGAGTGTATGAGTCCGCCGTGGTCTTGATGTAATTGCGGTGACATGGTAAGATGAGGGCTGCTCAGTGTCACTCTACCTTCCATACTGAGGCAATCTCCTCGCCAGTACCTCGAGAGGAAAATAACAGCTAATTCATACACTGACATAGGACTGAAGAGACACTCCGGGACTATATACACACACCGTGGCAACAACAACACATTCGCTCACATGAACACACAAGCACACACACACACAGTCTTGTTTATTAACTAACCTTGTTGGGACACACAATTGATTCCCATTCAAAATACTATAACCCTAACCCTAATTCTAATTCTAACCCTAACCCTAATTCTAACCCTGACACTAATTCTAACCTTAACCGTAAACCCCCTAGAAATAGTATTTTGTCACCGGTTGGTCAAATTTGGTTTTGTTTACACTCACGGCGCAGCACACACAGTCATGAATGTAGAAACACACACACACACATATCGATTAATGGTAGGCTACAGCTAAATAAGGGCAAAATTATTGGCCTTAACAGTTGAGGTCCCGCACAGCAGATCAGTATCTTTGATCAGTAAAACTGTTGGGCTATCATTCTGATATTCCCCTCTGTGGGCCAAACATACCCTTCTATAGATGCCAGCCTGGTCACTGGGAATAGACGGCGATTTCAGACGTCTGAAAAGGCCCTGAGAACGTCGATATACTGTATACCTTCCTCAGTGCTCACCACAACAACAAAAAACCATTGCCCAGCACTGGTGATGCTCGGAGCCAGAGCACTCTGTTTAGGCCACCGCGCCACCACAGTTCACAATGCTCTAATGTAGTTGATGATAGTTGATTTTTAAATTATTTCCTTTTACGCCTCTCCCAAACCGTAGCCCCTCGGGAATGAATACCCAAACTTAACCCTTTGAGTTGTTTCAGTTTAAACCCTGTCAACCACGCGGAATTAACCCGGTAACCATGCAGAATGAATGCGCCAAAAATAGACGTTTGTCCGTAATACGTGGAATTTCGAAGGGGAACTATGAGATCTGGTATCAGCAAGATACAGCATTTGCATCCTAAATGGACACTATTAGACACCTGAAATGGACACTATTAGACACCTGAAATGGACACTATTGGACACCTGAAAGAAAATCACTACGACAAGCACTTAGTGTGTGTTTTCTACGTCATATTCACTGTGTAACGTTGTGTAATAGACTATCATTGATCAGTGTGCAGCCAGGTGTTACTCAATCGACAGGCAGTCTCTGCGTGTCGGTCCCGGTGTGAGTGAGTGTGTGTGTGTGTGTGCACGCGCACGTGTGTAGAGCTTTCTGTATACACTATGAGTCACAGAACAAAAGATTTCCAGTCATTTAAGAGTTGTTGGTGAGCCAGACCTCTGTCTACTTTAGCGAGAGAGAGAGCAACATGATGTGAATACAAAATGGTTTTCTTTGTTAGATACAGCCCACACTCTCTGTCTCACCTTGGCAGGACTAGAGCAGTGATCACAGAGAGAGAGAGAGAGAGAGAGAGAGGTTTGTGTGCCAGAGGCTTAATACAGCCTCTTAAGAAAGGGAATGTAATTAAACAGTGAAAGGATGTTGACATGCTCCATCTGACAGTATGCATAGCGTGTGGGTGGATGTGAACACGTTCGGAATGTGATAAAGAATCTAGTCAGTTGAACCTCTTAAATATTGTATCTATTTTTGATTGGCTGATAACTGTTCCCAATCTCCACACTGTGTGAGGCCTATGTGTGAATGTTTGCAGAATGTTTATTGCCTGAGGCCAAATAACAGCAACGTGTATAATACGTCATATACAGTTGAAGTCGGAAGTTTACATACACCTTAGCCAAATACATTTAAACTCAGTTTTTCACAATTCCTGACATTTAATCCAAGTAAAAAGTCCCTATTTTAGGTCAGTTAGGATCACCACTTAATTTCAAGAATGTGAAAAGTCAGAATAATAGTAGAGAGAATGAGTTATTTCAGCTTTTATTTCTTTCATCACATTCCCAGTGGGTCAGAGGTTTACATACACTCAATTAGTATTTGGTAGCATTGCCTTTAAATTGTTTAACTTGGGTCAAATGTTTCGGGTAGCCTTCCACAAGCTTCCCACAATAAGTTGGGTGAATTTTGGCCCATTCCTCCTGACAGAGCTGGTGTAACTGAGTCAGGTTTGTAGGCCTCCTTGCTCGCATACGCTTGTTCAGTTCTGCCCACAAGTTTTCTATAAGATTGAGGTGATGGCTTTGTGATGGCCACTCCAATACCTTGACTTTGTTGTCCTTAAGCCATTTTGCCACAACTTTGGAAGTATGCTTGGGGTCATTTGCGACCAAGCTTTAACTTCCTGACTGATGTCTTGTGATGTTACTTCAACATATCCCCATATTTTTCCTTTCACGTGATGCCATCTATTTTGTGAAGTGCACCAGACCATAATGATGGTCATTATGGCCAAACAGTTCTATTTTTGTTTCATCAGACCAGAGGACATTTCTCCAAGAAGTACAATCTTTGTCCCCATGTGCAGTTGCAAACCGTAGTCTGGCTTTTTAATGGCGGTTTTGGAGCACGGGCTTCTTCCTTGCTGAGCGGCCTTTCAGGTTATGTCGATATAGGACTCGTTTTACTGTGGATATAGATACTTTTGTATCTGCTTCCTCCAGTATCTTCACAAGGTCCTTCACTGTTGTTCTGGGATTGATTTGCACTTTTCACACCAAAGTATGTTCATCTCTAGGAGACAGAACGCATCTCCTTCCTGAGCGGTATGACAGCTGCGTGGTCCCATGGTGTTTATACTTGTGTACTATTGTTTGTACAGATGAACGTGGTACCTTCAGGCATTTGAAAATTGCTCCCAAGGATGAACCAGACTTGTGGAGGTCAACAATTTTCTTTCTTTGGTCTTGGCTGATTTCTTTTGATTTTCCCATGACGTCAAGCAAAGAGGCACTGAGTTTGAAGGTAGGCCTTGAAATACATCCACAGGTACACCTCCAAGTAACTCAAATGATGTCAATTAGCCTATCAGAAGCTTCTAAAGCCAAGACCTAATTTTCTGGAATTTTCCAAGCTGTTAAAAGGCACAGTCAACTTAGTGTATGTAGACTCCTGACCCACTGGAATTGTGATACAGTGAATTATAAGTGAAATAATCTGTCTGTAAACAATTGTTGGAAAAATGACTTGTGTCATGCACAAAGTAGATGTCCTAACCGACTTGCCAAAACTACAGTTTGTTAACAAGAAATTTGTGGAGTTGTTGAAAAATGAGTTGTATTGACTCCAACCTAAGTGTATGTAAACTTCCGACTTCAACTGTACGTCCATACCTTTTTCATGTATTAATTTCAAGGTTGTAGTGGAAGCTTTCCTTGACCGTATATCCCCGTTGACATGAGTTCCTGACCCTATCCCATCCATCCATCCATCTCACTCCGATGCTTCCAGAGATGAAGCATCTCAGAGTAGCACTTCGCCTTTTAGATCACAATGAATAATATTGTAACGACAGGTCAGCACTCTTACTCTGAGACACTTTGGTGTTCGGTATGCTGTTTCTGCTTCATCGCTCGACGAGCCCTCGTCTAGGGCTCGTGAATCGTAAACAAGGGCTCGTCCATAGCGTATGTATCGCAGTGCAACGTGCTGTATGTCCTTAGATATAACGGAAATGTTTTGTGCTGATCTGTGTACGGTACCAGATAATCAATCAGTCAGTCAATGACACTGACAAGACTAAGCAACGACAGTGTGGCCAAACCGTATCTGTCAAACCTGTGATGCTAAGTGACCTATAGTGTTAATCGACTCTCTACTCTCTCTCTCCCTCCACTAGGAGAGCACCTGAGGATCTGTCCCCAGGGCTACACGTGTTGCACCAGTGTCATGGAGGACAGCCTATCCAACCTGAGTCGCACCGAGATGCAGGGCCTGATCAGAGACGCTGGACGAGCCCTGCAAGCCTCCCTCAACGGACAGTACAAGGCCTTCGACGGTGAGTGGGGGAGATTGACGAAGGTGGGTGGGGGCAGGGAGACAGAAGGAGGGAAAGAGACAGATGGAGGGACTGGTCAAGCATCCCTTATTGGCTTTACAAGGCCTTAGACCCTGAGTAGGAGAAAGGGAGGGAAGAACAGACAGAGATTGAGAGGGAGAAGAAACCCTGTGTCTCTTTCCCTCCACATCTCTGCTATCTCAATCAGGCCTGTGTCATCTCTGTTCTCGTTAATTAATTTCTCCATCGGTCTGATTGGCACGGATCACTGTGTGTTAGTTAACCATGATGTCGGAAGGTCTGTGTGTGTGTGTGTGTGTGTGTGTGTGTGTGTGTGTGTGTGTGTGTGTGTGTGTG